>NC_034411.1:23122279-23167278 GCF_002078875.1 Numida meleagris
GGAAAATGGTAACAGAGGAGCAAAGTGCCGTGGGGACTGTAGTAGTCCTTCTCTTCTGAGAACCAGGTACATTCACTACATGATGTTATGATGTGGAATACCAATAACCGAAAATCATAAAACCATGACAGTTACTTTCTGTACTTGTTCTTGTATTCACTGTAGGTAAGCGACTGCTTTTCAGCTTTGAACTAATTATCATTCCTGAAAACATTTTCCAGACCACAGCCCCTTTATGGGCTGGCTTCTGTGCTCAGTGAATTGCAGGAGCAGTGTTATGAAGTAGCTGTACAGAAGAAAAAGTGGAAAAAGGAGGCAAAATACTTCAACTGTGCATTGAAGCTACAATTAGAAGACTGAGAAATAGTTAAGGTAAAATGATTAATTCTACAGCTTTTTCTTTTAAAAAAAATGCAGCATTGGTTCACTGTGGAAAGGTGAGGGTTGACCTCTTCTCCTGTGTAACTACAGATAGGACAAGAGGGAATGGCCTCAAGTTGCACCAGGGGAGGTTCAGGTTGAATATAATGAAAGATTTATTCTCTGAAAGAGTAGTCAGGTGCTGGCACGGGCTGCCCAGGGAGGTGGTGGAGTCACTGTCCCTGGAGGTGTTCAAGCAATGTTTAGATGTTGTGGTAAGGGACATGGTTTAGTGCGGAAATATTGGTGGTAGGTTGGACTAGATGATCTTAGAGATTTTTTCCAACCTTGGTGATTCTCTGATTCTATGCACATCCTGACCTCTGCCTGTGTACGCATGCTCACTGTATATTCTGATTTTGGCAGGAAGCAGATATTGGAGTCTTTTTTGCTTTGCGTTTGCTACAAACAAGTTTTTTGGCTTCCACGTGACAGATCAGCTATTTCTCCCCTGTTGCTCTCAAAAGTTTTTATAACATCAGCCTTAAAAATCACAGTTCTTTGGCAAATTTCTCCAGGATAAAGTCTGCCATAAAGTGGAAAAAAAATGCCTTTAGGCTTACGAATTCTTCCTTGCTGTTATTTTGAGAAGTGTCTGTGTTCATTGTTCCTCTGAAATCTGAACTTTTCCCACTTGGAGACAGTTAACTCCCTGAGAATCTCGCGGGAATGGCATTAGCTGCTGATCTCCTTGCAGGAGGACGGGGTGCACGGAGAGCTAGGCCACCTCGACCCGGGCTGCGGGACGTGTTTAGCTAAAAATCTATAGGGCTCAGCGTAGGGTGTCAGCTGTCAGTCTGCCGAGCATCTGTCAGAGGAGTATTTGCTTCACTGCCATTGAATGTGAGTAATGCTTTCACAATATGGCAGTGCGATGCTATAGATTACAGTTGTAATGGAGCACATCCTGAACAGCTGAGCCTGCTCTCTCTCGCTCATTCAATAGCAAGAGTTGCCTCGCTAAAAGAGCTTGGGGGATTATGTACTCCAAACAGCTGTCTATAGCACCATGGATTTATTTGGGCTAAATGAGAACTTGCTTTCTTTAGCTAAATCAAACTTTATCAGACAGTTTTACTGTTGGCAGTTAAAATAAAATGTGTTTGCTGAACAGTAAACACCTTGTTACTGTTAGGAAGGATTATATAAACAAAAGGCATACACAATGAAGTCTTATGCCAACTGACTTACTGTCAAAATAATATACTGCTGCTAGCAGAATTGTGCTCACTTGAAGGAAATTATAGGCCTAAAAACACATCTTGAGTGACAAAGAAACCATTTTTCCACAAATAATCTTTAAAAAGTTTAATACGCTGTGCCTTGTAGAAGTGGTTTCAGAGACCAAGGATGCTGTGTCCCTATAAAGGAAGGTTAGGAACAACTGAGTGAAGTACGTAAAATCTTCAGAGTTTTACTGTATTTGCATAATGCTCTGGCTCATGGAGATTCAGCACATTCCTCTCTATCACATATGTGAAAGTGATTTTATTGTCCAACATAAACTATAAACTCTCTCTTTTAAAATAGGATATGCTCTTCTTCCTTCAATTATTACACTACATAATCTATTCAGCTACAGAATACTCATAAGCAACAAAATACATATTACAATAATATTAAGAGATTTATATTTCATAAACCAGCTGCTTTTCACTGCTCAATAAACTGAAAATAAGGCAGCCTTTCTGTTTTATAATCACAGCAAGGAAGGAAGGCAGGTCCAAGCCCAGTAGAGTCACTGTAAGGAGTATCATTGACTACAGTGAGTTTTGGATTATTTTTCAGAAAGTTTGAAAATGAGTTTATTTTCTTTGCATTAAAACAGAAGTCTCAATTTAGGTAAGCATAGAGTTGATGTTACTTAGACTTTCTCACTCTGTACTGAATTCTACTGTGCAAAATAATTTCGATTTCTTTTAACTGACCTTTAGAACCTTTAGAACAACAAAACCCAGCTGAAATGACCAGGAAATATCTTCTCTTAGCATAATTCACTATATGACTGCAATGTAGACTGGAAAGGTGAATGGAACCCTGAAGGTCAAGATCTGTAGGTAGAACCTGCAGTAATGAGTTCTGTTATAAAGATCTGAGGAAAAAAAAAAAAGATTAATCTGTAAATTCTTGAGGACAGCTCTGTAATCTACAGAAATATGTGTCACTGAAAAATCTGTTAAACATAGTTTAGTGCAATTAGATTTATTCATTACTAGGAAAATACCTTTCTCTAGGTGGAGAGTCTGCTGGAAGCTTGAAAAGGGGAACTTTAATGGTGCCTTATAAATTGTCCTTTAGCCAGAACTGACTGTAGCTGAAGTTAAGATGAAGTATTCTACACATTTCTCTACAGAATATGGATTTCTTTCTTAATGTTACACTTGATGTTTGAAATGCTCCTTTTCTTTTCCAGATTTTTATTCTAAATCTCATGTGACGTTATTCTGTGGACAAATACACCAATTTTGTTGCAATTATTTTTTGCAGTTCTTTAGTTTAGTTTTTCAGTTTGAGGTAATAGTCCCTCTATGCTCTATGTCATGGCTGTATAGTTTGCACAGCAGTAAAATGTAGGCAGATTCCTTAAATCCACCTTCTTACAAAATAGTCACGAATGAATAGACTACTTCTATTTTATCTTTCAGTAACAGACAGGGAAAGATACCTGGTTAATAAATGTCCCTGCTGTAAATTTAAGGACAAGGTTGTCATTTTGTTGTGTTAACCTGACAGGGGCGTTTAGGTTTCTTTTCATAGGAAATCAAGGATAAGTTGAATTCATGAGTATTTGCTGTTGGTCTTCTTTAAGTGTGTATATAATTTATGCTGCTGCACAAGTACTCTATGTTGGCTAATTAATTAGGGTCAAACCTGTGATAGGTTCACACTGTTGACCTTTGACATAAACCTGAAGGATTAAGAAAGATGATCACCTGTTTAATTATTTTCTGAATTCAGTTCTAAAAAAATGCAGCTACAGACAGGGTACTTTACAGAGACTATGATACTTTAGTGTTTTGCTCTTCCTTCAAACCAGGCATTAAAAGACTTACTGCTCAAAGCAAGGGTCTGTCATTTATGAAACTCAATGCAAATTTGGTAGCACAGTATATTTCTTTCTTGCATATATCAAATTCCTGTCTACACTGCGTGATAGTGGAACAGAGCTGTGACAAAGGGAGATGCATAATTAAAATCAGTTCTCCCATGCACTAACAAGATCCAGAGAGAAGCAATTAGCATTTCCTGAGCAAGTTGGTCTATAAGCAGCAGGTCAAGTGAAGCACAGTTTCCTTCAGATTTACTTTTTTTTCTGTCCATTTAATTTCTTGGCTGCAAAACCCCCTGACACTTGTAGGGAAGAAGCAAAATATGTCATATGTATTTGGAGCTGCTCACAACTGTCCAGTTAGTTCATGCATTCTCTTTGACCAGGTGCTACTGCTCCGTAGAGTGTTTAGTTGCAGAATTCTGTCTGTCCCCCTGTTTGTGCTGTTGCACTGACCTACCTACTGATTATCACCGTATCTCTAGGAACGTAGTTATCTCTGTGACCTGTAATCATTTGTCAAATGTGGTTGACATTTGGGAAAGATTTCAGAAGTTAGGAGACAAAGTGTGTGATTGCACAGGCTCATTTCCTCAGGGAAGAGTAATAGACTATAATATATATGTATTTGCAGTGATTTATCTGGTAACATATGTACCAAAGCTGTAGGTAATTTGAGATTTTGTGGTACATATAAATGCTGTGTTCTGAGAGTAGCAAAGTGAACTGGAGTTAAAAAGTCGAAACACGAAGGAGCTCAAAATGTTCTTACCTTGGATCTGCTGCCAGAAACATAAAGTATGTTACCTTCAAAAATATGATCCCTATCTTCCAGATGATGTGTGCTTGGCCTTTAAACAGGGATCAAGCTCTTTGCTTTTCAAAAAAAATAAATGGACACCTATACTCTGTCTTCTATCTCTCAATTACTCTCCTTGGGAATTAGACACAGAGCCTAAATGCCCTAAGCAAAACTAACTAGTATCTCTAGGTTGCTGCTTTTCTGGAATTTTCTAGCCTGCATTCACCTTAATTTTAAGCTAATTTTAAATTCTCTATGGGACAGTTATCAGATTGTCAGCCATCTCTCACTGCCACCCAAGAGTCGTAGTTATTCTTCTTGGTCACCATTAAAGCAAACTCCAGTGGTTCTATTTTTAATTGACATACTGGTGGTTTGCAGCTGTTATATGTTTCTACCTCTGGCAAACATGCACATCTTTAGTACTGTTCACTGGACTGTGTATTTCGTTGAACAGGGTCTGATTCACATATCTGCTGCAGCCACTGATGTAGTGCAGTTCCTCATAACCGCGCTGGAGTCCTCTTGCAGTGTTGTTTTCCATGTTTCAAAATTCAGGTGGTAAGGACACCCAGCACTTCATCAGGTGGTGATGGACCAAGTGCTTAGTCCCCCTATTGCTCCACCTGCAAAAAACACTGCCTCGACTTTGTTAAATTAGCATTTGGCATTCCTTTCCTAGGTCGTATGATCCATAATTGCCCATGATTTGTGTCCCTGAAACTAGAATATCCTCTGGGTTCAGTATGGAGCATAATGAGGTACAGGAAAAAAAAATTGGTCTAGTTCAGTTCTTTGGTTTGATAGGACAAGAGGGAATGCCTTTAAACTAAAAAAGAGGAGATTTAGGTTAGATGTTAGGAGGAAATTCTTTACTCAGAGGGCGGTGAGGCCTTAGCACAGCTGCCCGGAGAAGCTGCAGTGCCCCATCCCTGTAGGCGCTCAAGGCCAGGTTGGATGGGGCCCTGGGCAGCCTGAGCTGGTGGGGGGCAGCCCTGCCCACGACTTGCGACTGGGAGGGCTTTAAGGTCCTTTCCAACCCAAACCATTCTGTGATTCTATTATTTATGGTGCCTGCTTCCCAGAGGAGACTTTAGGAAGAAAGTGCTGAACTGCACACAGTGAAAGGTCTCCTGGGGAAAGGATGTAACTAGAAATCAACAGACAAAGCATTTAAATCAAAAGGGTATTTCAGGAAGACGTACAATGTGATGTACGTGTACTTTCTGACGTGCCGGCAAATTAATTCATAAAGACAGGTTATATGCTTTGAATTGTTAAAAGCTCCATAGCTCTTTAAATAACTGCCAGCCAGAATATGGTTTTGCATGTTTTCAGCAACACACATTAGTTCTGACCCTCCTCCAAGTGAAATCAGTGGGAATTTGGCCAAATGCATCAAAGGAAACAACGCTGGGACAAATAAGCTTGATGCAGGTGACTGATTATTGAAAAATATGCATTTGTATGCGTGAGAAATGGGACAAAATAAGAACCAGGAACATAATCCCCATTCAATTTAAATAAGTGTTTGGTTTTTTTAGTTGTTTTTTTTTTTTTAGACTCTGTTCCAGAGCAGATTTAAAACTGCACAGAAAGCTGCCCTTTTCCATTTCCCCCTTTTCAAGATGGCAAAAGTTTCAGGAAAATCAGATTGACCTGTGAGATTACTGACACTGTGGAGACTGAGAGCACATCAGCATGATTAGGAACTTTCTCATGATTACTGAAACATCAGACTTTTCCCTCGATTTGGCCTCAAATGTAAACTTTGATCCTGAGCCTAAAATATACCCTATTGTAATGTAGTTATCTCTAACCCGAACCACATACTGAAATGTATGCTCTGGGATCTCCAGAGAGCTCTCCAAGCTACGCTATCAGCATAGAAAGGCTTTAAGATTGACTTAACTAGGCACTGGGAGACAGAGTGCCCTTGGTCTCCCTGCGCATGAAATCAAAGGAAACAACCTGGAGAAAAGGTACAGTGAGCACAGTGAGGGAGAATGCCTGAATGTGAGCAATGGGCATCTATGCGCAATAGAGAACTGAACAGAGGTGAATCCAGAGGGACTCCTGAAGGTATGGGGGAACTTCTACCGACAGATGCGTGGCTACGTACAAGACATGGCTGCTTTTTGTTTCTCCCTCTCTGCTTTCCTAATTCTAGAATATACCATTTTGTCTAAAATGATTTTGATGGTAATGCTATGGATTTTGCTTTATGCAACTTCTGGTGATGTCAACAGCAAAGCATCATATTTTGGGGTATGTTTCTGTTTGCATTGTTCGTACAAATTGGACTACCTGCGTCTGCAAAAATGAATAAATAGATCAGGAACCATTCCATTTACTTTCCAAGTTTTGACTTTCTGTTAATATGCTGTTTTTCACTGCCTTTGTCCCTCAAACTCTCACAGACACCCCAAGTACGCCCTCCCATAATAAAGAGCCTGCACTGCATTTAAAGCCCTCAAAATAAATAGAAAATAACTCTTTTTTTTTTTCCACCCCTATGCACTCACATTTGTTTCTTCAAAATTAGGACTCAGCAAATAGTTGGAATACATCTGTACTCAGAGGAATCCGCATCAGATCATAAATTTGTTCATGTTAAATACAAACATATGAATGCACTCTTACATCCAGGAACTATAGAGGGGTTTAGAATTTGCACACTTCAGTCTGTGTAATGGCAGGGCAATGTTTCACTCATCTATGTAAATAGAAAGCAGGCCTGTTGCATTAAAGGCATAAGTATCCTTATGCTCTGCATAAACATCACAGGATTCAATTTTGGGAAGGAATCATAATTTGTCATATCTTTTATTGTGATTGACTTTAGGGACGGGCATATACAAACATGATTTTCCACTCAGTGTACCAGTTTGTCTCTTGGTGTGCATTTACTGCCAGGGTAGCGGAAAAAAGATTAACTTAGGATATGCAAATCAGCTTAATTGATTAAAGCAGGACATATTTCCCCATTACAGGAGTAGTTCCTAGCTTGGCTATGCTGCATGCACCGTAATGGTACTGGGAGTGTGTCTGCCCCTCATTACTCCCCCCTTTCCTTAAAAACAAAACAAAACCAAAACCAAGCAACTGACAACCTGCCCCCTTAAAGTTTATGGTTTATAGAAGAGGGTAAATGTGAAAACAGTTGACACAGAAGCCCCATAATCTAGTCTCTGCTAAGACAGTTAACTGTAAGTTTGATCTTTTTCAGTTGTTGGCAGTTGCAATGAGGGCAGAGGATTTTGGCTTGTGTGGGGTGGCAGCACTGGTGGTGTGGGAGGTGCCCTTGGAAGACCTCTCTCATGCCTCCTGGGGCTGCAGGAGGAGATTGAGAGATTTGCTGTAGAGCCCTGACCTCTAGCTCTATACACTGAGGTTATTAATGTTATGCCACATATTTAAGAAATACTTGTCATGAAATGTCATTTATAACTTTCTCACCCCTGGAACGTCATTCTTTCTCTTCCCCTGGCAAAACTGGAAAAAAAAAAAAAAGTCTAAGGAAACCTAATTGTATGTGTATGCCAGATGCAAGTTTTGCTAAGCCATCCACTTACTGTGAATTGTCTCCCTTAGGGCTATTATTTATCATCTTTTACAAAACAGATAAAGAGGATTTCCTGCTTCAAAAAAACCCACAGCGCTTAGGGCCCAGTACTACAAAATCTCATATGAGGACTCCCATTGAAGTCAGTGAAATTCCTTATACGGGAAAGCATCTGAAAGATCAGCTACTAGGAACTGAAAGGAGTGTACAGTAGGTAACTATAATACTGGAGAAAGGCAACAAGATGAAGAGAAACCAGAACATAGGGTATTGTAATGTGAATATCTAGACGCAGCACCTTCAAAAAACAAATTAATTTCTTTAATTCAGCAATGAATCTACATACGGTGAACAATATATTGATTTTATCAGCCCTGTTAAAATGGTTTTGGAGAAATTACTACAGGAGAAAATAAGATCTAATTTTACCAAGATAAGTTTTTATGATCTTCTGCAACATGCAGATACAATATCTCCAGTATCTCTTTGTTTCGTATGAAAAAAGGTTTTGAATCTGAAAAAATGGATTTTTTTTGAATCGGTAAATCAAAAGGAAAGAGTTGTGTATTGCCCTTAGAGTCAGAAGGTTCCTCCACTAGCATTAGAGAGCTGTGCAGATAGCGTGAGGAAGAGGGGGTTGCCCTCTTTTGAAGGCTCAGATATCAGCCAGTTGCACAGGTAGGATGCAAATGCTGGATTCAGTCACGCAGAAGACTTGTACTTCCAATCTGATGACTTTTAGTCATCAGGCACACAAATCTCTTCTTCGTAGCTCTCATTTGTTCTTCAGTTTCTTAGGGATGTGTGATCTTTGTTCAAGATTGCGTCAAGATTTTCTTAGGTGAACTGGATTTACTTGGCTGGGCTGGATAATGCTTTGGCTCTACAAGCTAGAGGTATTTTACTATGAAACTGACTCAAACTGAAACCCTGAAGGACAGTTGCATGTGGAAAACCTTTCTAGATTTTTAAAATGCTGAATGCTCTCACCATCACAGCCCTCAAAGCAGCAGTAGTCTGTTGTAGCTCTATGATGTGCTACATGTACACATCTGGCAAGCCTTATATGGAGAAATGTCTTGTGTGTAGATGGGAAAAAGGATAATCTTTTAGCAATACAACCCTTTCCTTAAGTGAGCAACATAAGTAAGTGAAGCGTGGAGCAATTATTCCCCATTTGTATTAAATGTGACATTTGTTCTTTTTCAAACTCCAGGAGTGGATTTCGTGCTCAAAAGTGTGCCCATTTGTTCAAAAATATCAGTCAATCTGGCAAAATCTCTTAGTAACCTTGCTGTCTCTTGGAAGAACAGCCACCATCCTAAAGCATGTCTTGGGCTATGGTTCATCATAATAATTACCACAAACTGTTTATACAACCAGCCCTTTTTTGGCTCTTGAACGGTTGCTTTATAATACTACATTTGACATTTGTAATACTTGAGTTTGTGAGATTTGCAAATGTATTTGATCTGGGAACTGCACATACACGATTTGTGCTTGCTATTCTGTATTCACTTTTCTAAGGTTCATGATTGATCATAATTTTACTTTTTTGGGTGTATGATTTATGTGGTTATAGAGTATCCCTGCTTCTCAGCTTCCTATGTATTCGCTTCAATTCCTTTATCAAGCCAAATTCTGATGCTAGCCCAATAAATATGTGCTGCAGATCTTTACAGGAAACAAATTTGTTTGTGAATGTACAGGAGTTGAAATGCAGCAAGAATTCCCCTGAAATGTAAGGACATTGTACAGTCTCTTTTTTTTTTTTTATTTTTGGAAAGTATTTAGAAATGGAAAATTCAAACTCCTGAATTCAAGCAGTATTAAATGTGTGTGCTTTCTTCTGTCTCAGTTTCTTCCGTCACAGTAATGCTGTACAACCATGTTCTAAGTATAATACTAAGTGGTAGGATTGCCAGTTTGTTAAAATGCACATGAAATTATGTGTTCTAACTGGTGAAGTAAATGACACTGAAGAAATTTTTTCAAGACATTATTCTGAGAAGCCCATGCCCCTACTAATCTTGGTGCTATCAGAAATCACTTTGCATTTTCCTACCTGGTACAAATTTCATGGGTAACTTTCCTTTGTATGGCACACAATGTTTTTATCACTCTTCTTCTATGTAACCTCAAGCTTTTAAGTTATAGGGATTGTGAGAATTCAGTAAATATGAGGATAACTCCAAAAAGGTGTGACAGGTTAAGAAAAACCTTTGTATGACTGAATGCATTCATCTCATTAGTTTGTAGATTCTTCCTAAGGAATTGAATTTACACTTGCTTGCAAAGCACCAGATGACAAAAATTTTGCATTTAACACTTATGAACTCTTTCGTGGAGTGCAGATGGGACTGTGTGTTGTCTTACCCTTTTTCTCAGACTTCTTTTGCAATGGTCTGTTCCAAAAGCATATATATATATATAATTTGAACTTGTACACATTTAGTCAAATTTCATCATATACATATGTGTACATATCAGCGCATGCAGATGCTTGTACTGCATGAAAGAAAGTCTGGGTAGTTAAAAATTCACAAGAGATAGATTTGTCCCTATGTATTACCAGAAATTAAACATCATGCTTGTGGTCTCCTTCACTTCCATTTTGGACCGTTCTGTCAGCTGAAGTAGGTCTGTTGTCAGCACTATCAATAAATAAAATCTATGGTTTTAACTTAAAATATGATGGAATATTGCCTGGAATGATTTTTTCATATAGACAATGTTATCTGAGTCCTTCCTTGGCAAGAAGTTTAATCTGAAGACAGTTCTCAGATGTTTTTGGCAGCTTGCTTTGCGGTGCCTCCGGAAGCAGGGCTCCCTTGTTCTTTTAAGGAATTCCCCCTTCACAAATTCAGCATTTTGGAAACTCACATTAACTCTTTCAATGACTATAAGCAATTCTGGAATTCTATTAAAAAATTAGTCATGTACTATAGACACAAGAGAACATAATCTACGTGTAGAGGACCCACATGTCATTCATTTGTGTCATCCATGTGGCCTTCACTGATGTCTGCAGTGGGGGATGTTGCAGCTTGGATAAGCCTGAAGAAGTGAGCGTGGACATCCCCAGATCAATGTATTCGTTAACTGTGCTGGGAGTACCCGCTAGCACAAGCACTCCACACATGGGGACAGATTAAGCCTTTCACAACCTATAAAGAATGCCTGAAAATAGACCCTATGGAAGAGTTATGTTGCAAATTTCGGTGGCTTTCCATTTTTATTTTATTTTTGAGAGACCAGAACTCATAAAGCCTTATGCTGGGGAAGCCAGCAGTAAATCTGTAGCTTCACTTCTAACAGCTGGTTTGGGAGGGACCAGCCATTGAAACAGAAGAGGAGGAATGTGGGACAAGGAAGCAAAAGGGAGACTGTAATAATACTCATAATTAAAATGCTGCATTCTAGTTGCTGGGGAAAACAGTGCTGCAGATTTCTGGAAGAAATTTGATTCCAAGAAGTGCAAGAGGCTGTGAGTGAAAATTCTTTCATAAGAAGGAAGTGAGAGGGAGAACTATAAGGAAATATTCTGTTTATTTTGGCCATCGTTCTAAAAAAACTGGAGTAAAAGCAAAGAGAAATGAAAGAAAGAATATTGATAAATGATACGTGAAATGAACCTCAAATTTTGGACACTGCAAAGCCTAATTATGAATGCACGTAATATATTCATGTGTTGTCCCAGAACTAATCAATATTTTGCACTTTATTAGGAATAGAAACATGCGTTGTCTCTTTCAAACATACGGTAGTTAACTGATTAATTGGGTGGTTTGTGCAGTAGTATGACCAGCTGTTATAAATGTTTCAGTAATTTTTTAGCATTAAAAGTAAACAGGCCTTTTTTTTCTTTTGGCTGGGCTGAGTAGGAAAGTACATGGCCAATAAACCTAGATCTTGTTTCATATCCTGAATTTTGTTTTGAATCTGTAATAACTTTAAACGTGTTGCTGTACGCCTAAGAAACTTTTTGCAAGATACAAAACCAGGTAGTAATTTTTCATCATGTAAAAGTTCTTTTGCTATTGTACTTTGCTTTGCTAGCTACCCTCTTACCAGATGTATCCATGGCTTAATAGATACTTCCTGTAGAACCTTGAGATGTGGCTTTTGAAGACGTTGACATATATTTTTGGAGTAGACATCATTTCCTTCAGGACTGATGTCAAGGAAGCAACAGGAGATGCTCACTGGTTACAAGACAAAGGCCTCCAAGGAATGTCCCCACCAACCTCAAAGGGCTTTGTATTGTGCACTGTGCAAAACCTGGGGCATTATAGAGGCCTACTGCGGTCTAGGGTATGAATCAAGGCCTATTCAGTATTTGGAAAGCATGAGTGTTCTTCACAATGCTGAATTTTGTAGGAAGCTGGAGAACTGCTAGCAGCTCTGAGCAGTGCATGTGTCACCAATTGTTCCCATCCCATCACTGGCACTTCTTGATGTCAGATGCAGCCTTCTGAGTAGGTCCGGGAAGCCTGAGCCCCTGCGCATTTCGGCCTGATGATGTTGCTAGGCCGAGGAATGTCATTGTATAGTTTTCATTGTCAACTGTCACACTGCATATGTTTTGGGACTGATCTGAAGTTTTGTTTGACATCATGACTTTTATAAGAATCAAACCTCCCAAATCCCTCAGATGAAATCCATATGGCTTTGTTCACAGGCTGAAATAAAATCATGCTCACAGCCTTTACTGCAACGGAGGGATATTTGGTGGGAGTGGTGTTTTGCTCAATAAAAGTATAGCGTTCAAATGCTGGAAATGTGGATATTATTAAGTACCTGCTCTGTGAGAATAACTCAAACACAGTTTTATTCCCTGCCCCTTTCGTTAGATTATATGTGCAAGAGTCAGGTCTGAGACTGACATGAAGAACGATTTCCACAGCCTGGCAGGGACCCAGCTTCACTTGAACTCTGTTTTAGACATTATTGGGTTTTGTCTGCATTTTGGCTCCTTCCAGCCCAGTGCTGAACATTTGGCATAATGTGTGGTAAGGGTTATTACGATGCACAGAGGTGAGGTAATTCACATGATTTCTGCAGTGTAGGCAAGTTTGCTTGGCTGCTGGAGCGGCTGAAGCAGGAAGCATCTCAGTGTGCCGAGATGCTGATTACCAAGGGTCAGGCCTGTGCTCACCATGACATCATAAAACACAACTGGAGGCTGATTTATTTAAGAACTGTCATGTCACTTGTTTGTCAGGAAGACAACAGAGGACAGAAAAGGTGAAGGTAGTATAGACTTCTATAGCACAGAACTTATCTTGGAGAAGAAATTACTAACAAGTCCTTTGCCAGTGATGTATCAAGAAATGTTTTAGTCACTTGTGGGACTGAGATGTGCAGTGGCATGCTTCTCCTTTCCAAACAAAGAAAATGTTAACAGCAAGCCTAACAAAAGAAGCTGTACCATGATAAGGCTTTGGCCAGATATTGAGGCCTCCTTAGCTATTTCTCCAGGCAAATCGAACACCAAATGTACAATATTGGTTTAAGAACAATTGTAATCCATTCAGAGGTAGTACAGCATGGAACAAGCAAACCTTACCCTGGATGTCCTCTGGCTGTGGGAAAGGGATGCTTCCACTGCTCCTCTATGAGCTTCTGTGCCTCCTTCCGCAATTCCTTGTGCATCTATGGTGCTTAACCAGATTGCTGGAGAATGTACACTGTACACTGACTGAGGAGCATATGTATAATTTTAACCTGAATGGTTCTGTAGTATCTTGTTATAGAAATATGTTCTTTTATCATTCTGTGCAAAAATTCTGTGTGGTTCCTAAAGATCAACTCATCAGTCACAAAAAAAAAAAAAGAAAAAAAAAAAGTTTTGTCAAGGAAATTAATGACCCATACTTTGTTAAAACAATGGAAATTACCATTTGTTTGAACTTGTAGCATGAATAAGAGAAGATATTTATAAATGGATGATGCCAATCTCAATGCTGATAGATTACATCTCACTTTTTCCATGCAGCCACTTATAAAAACATCTCCGTTATAGTTAACATTCAACTTTACAGCCATTTTCCTGACTCAATGCACTGGATTTCAGCTCTAACTCTTTAGTGTAGCGCATGAAAAAGTATTGCTGGCTCTTATGCCAAAGAGTAGTCAGCATTTGGTTTGATACCCTATCGACTAAGTTATTTTTGTAGTTCTAGCACTTCCTTTATTTGGCTGTTTCAAACACTTTTTGAAATGTGAAGTAGTGCTTGCAACAGGCAGGTGGTTGTGTTATGAAGGGTAAATTAGACCCAGGCAGCTTCACTGATTTCCCTAGTGACCTCTAGTATAGGGCTATAAACGCCCAAAAGAGTACTGTGGATTCTATGCTCTGGTCAGGAGAGTATGCAGCTTCTCATTTCTACTGTAATCTGCAAACAACCCAAGCTGAAAATCTCATTTGTGCTACAGAGCTTAGAATTCACAGATATTTGAAGGAGAAAATACTAATAAATGTCAAGTAATTGCTGGTGGAGATGAAGCTTCAGAGTATTCAAGGGCCTGAGTTATTTAGTGGCAGTCCTTCAGGCCCTGAAAGCTTAATTAATACTGATTGATTAATTTGCTTTCAGTAGTCTTTTACAAGCTATATAGATAGCAACTTGTCTACTGCTGTTTTTATTTCTTCTTTCCTTCTCGAAGCTTGGAGTAGGTTCGTGCATCCAAGGTAAGAAAATCTGAAAGTTCTGACCCTGGGTTTTCAGAGAAGCTAGATGTAAGCACAGGGGAACGCCAAACTTAGCATTATTGGTACAAGTGCTGTTCTGTGGAAGATTTTGAATATTTGCTGGTAATCCAAAAAACAATGTATCTATTCACTTACAGCTTTGTAGTGGTAGCTAAATTACCTGCTAATTTAAATAAGTAATTCAATGAAATTAGTATGTATGTGCACCCTAGTACAAGAGATTTCCCAAAGAGTTTCAGCTGGGCTGATACACACATCTGAATTTCAGAGCAATTTTTGGGAGGAGGGTGTTGAGTGAGTAGAGCAAATATATGAATCTTCTTAAATGGGATCTACAAACTGCTCTTGAATTCACCAGAAAAAAGATTTTTTTTCTTTTAGCTAAGATCCTGCTTCAAGATGCTAGGTGCTTGCACAGAACTCATCTTTTATCTATAGATCACTCCTTTTTCCAGTTAAAGGCAGTGAGCAGAGCAACAAAAATTTTGTTCATTTTGTACAAATAGCCCAGATACTTAGGAAAATTTATAGAAGGCTTTTGATGATGATTGTGCATTCATCTTTTGACACTGTTATTCATAGGGATGCTGGGGACTGTTTTCCAGCCCATATTGCAAGCAGCAGAGACAGGTGGAGACCATTAGGGAGGTGCTAGAATCTGTTGTTCACTTCTGTTACTTGTGATGATGACCTGAGCCAGGGAGGGAAACAAATGCCTGGGGTGCAGGTTTCCCTTTGTATGCCCTGAAAGCATATGCTATTTAGGTGCAGAAAAGGAGACTGGTTCATCTAGACCCCTTTCTCGCTGTAACTTTGCCTTTTCTTTATTAAAAAAAAAAAGGTTGGTTCTGTAAAAATGCAGTTTGTTATCTTTGCTGCAGATACGAACAGGAGAGCTGTGACTTTTGTAAAACATTTTGAAAACTCTCTTAACTGTTCAGGGCAGTTCCCAGATCTGCATCAAAGGGAAGGTCTGGCTAGAGGGAGGAGTATGTTCCCCCAGCTCTAATTGAAGTCAGTGGGAACTCCGGTTGCTTTATTTTACAAATCAGAACCTACCTGTCCCTAGTGTTATCTCTTTTTGATTTGAGAAATATTTAGGCCTTTTCAAAATTGTTTCATAAAGAGAGGAGAAGAAAAGAGGTATAATTCAAACATTCCCCCTGTTGCAATCCTGTATTTTTATGAGAGCATATGGGAAGGCCTGCGTTTCTACATGCAGAATGCAGCAGCAGGTACTTACCATTCCCCTCTCCTTTCCTCGGAGGCATAGGGATGCTCAGACACTGGTCTACTCTTGAGCAAATACTGCCATGCTGAGTGATGCAGTAAAGTTACTGCTAAACTGACTACCAAATATTTTTATTTCTTCAAATAAAATAGACCCTTGGACTGTATATTTTGCTCCAGATCGGAAAAAACATTAGGGCCAGACAGAGAGAGGCTCAGTTGGAAATCTGTCCTCTGGATTTGTGTTGTTTTAGTTTACCTGTACACATTTAATGGACAGATTATAAGAGACCTCCTTAAGTCAGTATAAATAAATTGTATTTCAATGTTAATTAGTTATTTGCAAAATCACCTTGAAGGCCAGTTACTTTGTTATTCAACTTTAGCAGTTCCTGTGACAGTCTTGTATAAATCAGCATATTTTTTTCTTAGAATTTCAGCCTTTGTTTCATGGCTTAGTTGTATGGTAGTACAGCCTGGGAATTACTCCCTGGAAATTAATAGGTAAGAATTTTTGTCAGATGAAAAAAAAAACCAACTCTAAAAAAAAAAAACTCGAAAAGGCCTTGTGCCAATTACTGCTGTCCCTTCTTTGACCATGCCTAATTTAAAACTTGGGCTATAGTGCGTTGGACTAGTAGCTTCGTAAGTGTGCAGCACCACGGTGTCACATTTAAAAATGATGAATTCCAGAAGTCCAAGAGCTGGCCAGCTCACTTACTGGATGGTGACTTCAGTTCGTGGTGACCCTTGGTTGTCTTAAATCAGAAGTCCAGAAATACAAGAGGACTTTTTCAGGCTTGATCAATGCTGTGTGCAAACCCTGTTTATTTAAATAATAACAGATAATTTAATGTTCATCATTCAAAGTGAACTTTTTATAACTTTTTCCTCCAGGTTCGTGCTCATTTTCTGACCCCTCTACTCAAATAAACTTCAGGGTTTGTTGCTCTTTACATACCAGCAGTTTAAGTTCTAAAGCCACACTTACTGACCTAAGATCAGATAAATACTCTCCTGGGAAGTTTTAAGTTATTTGCTGACACACAGTTGGATTAGGAAGGATAAAATTTTGTACAAAACCAGACAAAGAAGAGATGTCCCTCTCTACGAAAAATCTTTGACCCTTGGTCTCTGCCCTGGATTAAGAAAAAAGTTGGGAGAGCATTTTTGCAGGGTGTGTGAAAATGGTCTATCCGCTTTCTTCTGATGAAGAAAACTAAAACCTCTATTTCAGCTCTGTGGGCATTAAGGCCTCCTTTTAAGCCTTGCTGAAACTGCCAGAGAAACCATAGTGAACTTCTGCCGGAACTGAATCAGGTCCAGGGAGCAAGACTTTGAGATAGGGCTTATATTTATATATATATTTAAAAAAAGAAAAAAAAAAAGTTGATTGTCTTGAAGGATCTCATCTGTCTGAGATTGTTCAGTCTTGAGAAGAGGAGGCTCAGGGGAGACCTTTTAACACTCTACAACTGACTGAAAGGAGGTTATGGTGAGGTGGGGGTTGGCCTCTTCTGGGTAACAGCAACAGGATGAGAGGGAATGGCCTCATGTTGCTCCAGGGGAGGTTCAGGTTGGGTATTGGGAAGAATTTCTTCTCAGAAAGAGTGGTGTGGTATTGGAACAGGCTGCCCAGGGGCGTGATGGAGTCACTGACCCAGGAGGTGTTCAAGAAATGTGGAGAGGGTGTTCAAGAAACGTGGAGGCATGTTGCTTAGGGAGGTGGTTTCGTGGGCAAAATTGGTGGTAGGTAGACAGTTGCACTAGGTGACTCTAGAGGTCTTTTCCAACCTAAGTGATTCTATGATTCTAAGCCTCATAACACAATGAAATGAGAGGCAACGACTGTAGAGCTAAGAAAATTAAGTCTGTATGCAATACATTTCAGAAGGAATCTGGGTGGGGCAGGGGATGAAGGGTGCTGCACAAAAGAGGTTTTCTCTTGTCAGAAGGGGGGTTTTGGAATGGACAGAGAGCACTGTAGATTAAATTTGTGTGTTTTAACATATTTCTTCTCTCTGCCTCCTCCCACTCTTTACTCTTTCACGTTTTCTTGGAAAGGCTTTTTACTGATGTGAATTAAAGTAATAATATTTTATACTCCTAGGGATACTTGCCTGTTTTACGTCTCTGGATGAATGTTAAAAAGCTGCATTACTGCTTTTTCTTTCTTGTTGTGTATATGTGACTGCCAGATTTATCAATTCTAGCTCTCCCTATGCTGGAAAAAGAATTTGCTTCAAATTATAGCTGTTTGAATGAGACCAGTACATGAATGAAACTTATTACTGTATGCCTACAATAGGGCCAAACCTCTGATCTCAATTTCAGTTTTGTAAATGAAGAGTTGACTCTAATAACTTCAGTCCGACCACTTTGGATTTACCCCAGGGGAGCAGAAATCAGAATCTGGACTTTCATGTTTCGTCTGGGAAGAATTTTGAAATTTTTGTGGACGAAAAAAACTCAAAATGTATGTTATTATGTTGTTCCTTTTCCATATTCCACTTCACATCATAGGGCTGACCAGATATCCTGGGACGGTTCAGCCCACACTCTTCTTAAACTTCACCCACTTAATTTGATGATTATAGCTTTTTTGTGTCGTAACTCTACAGTTAAGGTTAAACAATCATTTTTGTTTGAAACCATTCTCTTCAGTACTGTCCTGGGAAATGTGACTGAAATCTACTCTACCATTTTTTGAGTTAGAACATGGGAAGTAAGTGATTTTCCCATTTTCAGTTTATCCAGCCTTTTCTTGCCAGGAGTTTACATGAAAACCTCTTCATATAAAGTCTGCAAATCTGGCTTGGACATCTGAGGAATAATTTTCAACGTATTAAACCTTTGCTAATAATAGTTCTGAATGAACTGCAAGAGGAGAAACTGCTGGGTTAATGTATATTAAATATAATAACTAGTGGAACACAAGACATTTAGAAAGATTTAAAAAAAACCAACAATGCTGAAAGTCATCGTGCAACCACAGGAAGAAGCTCTTTTCAGTAAAGACTGGATGATAAATGTGGCAACTATGCTCAAGCTTGAAGATTCTCTGTCTAGATTTGTCAGTCCACAAATGCATATCTTTAAAGCTAAAGTCTAAAAATTAAATGGAAAAAAATAAATCTTAATTATATGGATATAAAGAAGAATTTAACTTGGATGTGTGAAGTTACGGTTTTGGAACAGACACAGCTGAAGCCAGTCCTAACTCTATGGGATCACGTAGATCTACATGGATGGAGCTCGGGGTACATGGGGCCATGTTTGGGGAAGTTTTGAAGCATGTCTCCAGCGATGGGATTCACTCATTTTTACCAGAACTTGTGTTGCTCTCCTGCATGACACATGCCCAGTCACATTTTTTTCTTTTTCTGAGCAGTCTAGTTTTCCGTATCTAAAAATAAGCTGACTACCCCAAGTCTTTTTGCTTAGATCAGTTAACTTTAAAGTGAGCATCAAAATGATGCTCTGTAGCTCTTCTGAACTTTGGGTGGTTTTATATGGCTGCCTGTTTCTTGAGTTAATAGTTCAGAGAAGGGGGGAAATAAAACCACGTGCACGTGCACACAAAACCTTCAACACTGCAGCTATTTTGGTACGCACTTTAATTTTTTGGAGTGATGTTAAACTTTGTTCATGACTGTAACTCTCTGAAATCAAACTAAATATGGGAATATTAATGCTAATGTTTCTACCATTTTTTAATATCTTCTACTTGTGCAGTTGTAATGAAAAGATTAGATATGAATCTTCTACGGATTTTTTTTTTTTTTTAAATGCTTCACAAAAAGGCTTGGTGATACTAAGCCCTTCTTGAGTGAGAAATTGTGGAGTGTGATAAAGTTTATCCAGCAATCTAATGACAGGAGTGGGACTATAGCTGACCCTTCTTGTGGTGTTAGTTGTGCTCACCAGTGTTGCTCCTTGCCAAATGGTTAGAGTAGGGTTTGTTGCTGTGGTCCTATCTGAAGAGGAAAGGAGCTTTCTGAGCTCCTCTTGCAGTCCATGCCTTCTCTTGAGATAGAAGCCCGTCTTCTGAATTTAAAATTCTGCTCGAAACTGAAACTGTTGTCAAATATGTGGCTGTGGTAAGAGAGAAAGTACCTAACGCAAAGTATTTCAAGTTGCTGGCAGTCTGCTGAAAACTCTGAGAAGTACAAACCATAATGGGTCACTGAAGTTCTTGGAACACAATATCCTGCATAACAGCAAGCATTTGTTACTTTCTGTATGGTTAGGTTCTCAAACATATAAGCCAAATACTGACGTATGTAGTAGTTTTCAGTTAAGACAAGTAAAAATTTATCTCAAAGATGTGACAAGACTGGTAGTTGATTAAGTTAGCTTGGAATTCCCTAAAGAATAAGAAGCAGCCAATCAATGCCTACCTTTGCTGTTATCCTTAAAAAAGAAAAAAAAAAATCATTTCTACTGCATTTGTGAATTGCATGCATTTTGTTCAGTCCTTCAATAAAGTAGTTGTGATGAGAAATAGCCCTACCAACTAGCAGTGGTATAAAACAGCTTTCCCACAAGTGTCATCTATTGTAAGCTCTCCCCACTGCCATCTCTAGTCAGTTCTGACAGCATTTAAATCCACATTTAAATCTATCCTTTTATGGCCTTCACGGAGGAAACAACTGGTCTTGTTGTATTGGTGGGTATTTTGAATAGCTTTTACTGCAAATCTTTTCCAGGCCTATCAGTTTCTTCTGGGCTCTTGCCCTGCAAAAGAGCTGTAGTATGTAAACAGGAAACATATAGGAACTTGTTAATTGCTGGTTTATTTTCCTTATGCAGCAACATCGACTGCTGATTGTCACTGGCGGTATCAAATTACGAGATAGAACTTGGATGCTGGAGAAAAATGTTAATGCGCTAAACTTTTGTACTGGAGGAAGCAGAGAAGGTCAGGTCCCTGCTTCGTTGATTAAACCCATGAATTTATTCTTCTAAAACTTGCTTAAATCTTGGTGAAAATACAGTTTGAGAAACTGTTCCAAAAATAAAGGTAGTGTGGGAAAAATGTTTTTTTTCTCTCAAGGGGATTACTAATGCTGAGGTTTTTAAAGCTGTTTTTGTTGCTGGCAGTGGCCAGCATACCTGGGAGGGCTACAGAGTGGTTTAGATTTTATTTTGGCTGTGCTGGAATCTGTACATAGACATCAACTCTGCTTTGCTTTCAGCTGAGATAGATGCTCTTTTGAGGCCTTATGGTAATAACACTATTAAAAAAATAAAAATAATTATAGACTAGACTCTTTGCTGAAGAAATAATGGAGGAGAGCATGTTCCTTGATAAAGAAGGCTGGAGCCACTTTTGTAGACTGTCTGAAGATCATCTGTTTCCAGTTCAGAAAATTCTCCATTTAATCATTCTTACGTATGATCTTTTAAGTTGAGATCACGATCAGCTTTTAAACTAACTGTAACACTTGCTTTAGGTGTAGGTTCTTGTCATAGTTACCCCTAACTTCTTGCTTGAATTATTGGAAGATTCTTTACTTTTCTTGCTACAAGCACAAGACCCTCTGCACTTATTTTTTAGGGCCCTTTCTTGAGATGTCACAGTTAGCTGTTAGTGGTGGATGTTGTCACCTTCTGTCCTTCTTTTCTTTAATGAGCACTGAACCAGCTAGAAGAAATCCTTGGTGAAGATGGTCATATACTGACACCTAGTTTACTTCTATGATGTCAGATAAGGTACAGAGCTTTTGGTACAGTGACTCTGATGCATGACTGCACTTAAATATGTTCCTACATTAATATCTGAGACAGTAGATAAGATTGCCCTCCTAATAATAGTTTCTTTGTCTGGCAAGGAAGCGAAATTATCATTGCTGGAGCCTTTAAGAGCCATCATAACCAGAAGAAGCCTGTAGTGCACAGTGACCTAGTGTCTCTCGGAGGACACCTAGCCAGTCTCCCAGTGGGGGCATTCCTCGGAGTAATTCTTAGAGGAAATGAGTGGTGTGAATATTTTCCTGGGAGAAAGAAAGGGTTTCTAACAATGTACTGTCAATACCAGAAACAGAACACTGTATGCTACTGAAATATATTTAGTGACATTTAGAAGGCCTAAGGAGATGGGACTGTTTCAGAGAGAGTGTTTTAGACAAAATAGTCTTTGAATCAAGTGAAGAATGGGAGATGATGAGACAGGGTGATGATATGATGGAGGGTTTACCAGTAGATCGCAGTCAGGGATTTCTGCCCCCTTCTGAAACCATCAAATTCTGTTGCTGTAATGGGGAAAATGTCTGAAATGAAGACTAAGATTATCCATGAAAAAACAATAAAGCAACAGCTGTAATGAAGAACTCATCAGAAACTTCAAAAACTATCAACCAAGTAGTGGGGAATGTTTTATTAACCTAATCCTTCTGGTTGATTAAAATTATTGATATAAAAACTTCCTTGGAGGTCTATGGCTCTCTTAGGATGGCAGCCCCTCAGACTGAATTGCATGTTTCCCAGGCAACAAATGCATTTTGCTTCTGTGCTTTAGGTTTATTTAGGGAGAAATGAGCCTGTCAGGATGTAGGGGACCTAAAAAGGGGAAGGAAGAGAATAGTTGCAATAGGAGAATATCAGAGAACGATAAGGAAGGAGAGTATAAGCTTTATTCTCACTTGGAGTCTGAACTGGTGTACCTCTGTCCAACGAGTAGCCCCTGTGAAGGTAGAGGGGAAACCTGTGCAAGGCAAGAGCAAATCTGGCTCCAAATCAGAGGCATTTATCTGGAAATACCTTAAAAGTAGAAAATCTATCAGATTTCAGTTTAAAATAACAATTCTTTGCAGGCCTGCCAAATGTCTGCAGGCTTTGGGTGATTTATTGTTGAATCAATGCACGGTGAACACCATAATCTGCCTTCCTGTCTTTCCACGCCAAACAGAGGAACCTTCACAAGACCTTGGCACTTGTCAGATTTAAATCCTTAGGGCAGTATTTCTCACCTTGAGCGCAAAATTCACCACTTCCCTGTGAAAATCGGTGTCACTGAGAGTTATGTGCGCAGAGCAGAGCTTGCTGCTAGGGTTTATACAAGATTCATTATGTGGGTATGGGTATGTGCACAGTAGTGTCAGAAACTGGCGGGAACTGCTAGTTCTTCTCCACTGTGTTCCCCAACATGCTTAAAGTAGTGCACAATCTGGACTTGCCTAATCTCAGTGTTGCCTTTTAGAAATAATCCTCTTGTTCCCACTCTCTTGTCTTCTTTGAAACATAATGAATTGAAATTATGTGTAAATGTCAGCAATATTTCAAAGGGAGGCTGAAACACAATGTCTGGTCTCTAATTAGTTTTGCAGTGTGTGGCCTGTAAACTCGATGATAAATGAAGCAATTAGCCATCAGTGGCTTCAATTAGATGGCAGTAAAAACGGTAACAAAATAAAGTCACCAGTGACGAAATTTGCTCTGAAAAGTGCTGCTGTTGGCTGGCTTCAAGCTGAACAATGAACTGGGGCTAATTGGCTCATTTGTTCGTTGTTTCTCAGGGGCAGCACAACTGCCTAATTATGTGAGTGCTTTCCTTGGCTCAAAGGAAATGGGAAGGGAAGATATGATGTTGCTCCTCCTGTGAAATGCCCTATCTCCCCACCTCAAGCAGGTCATGATGGGGATGGTATATAATGCTTTTGGAAGGAGTCAGTGGTTTGTACTGTCTTCAGGTACTTGCTCAAACCTTGGGTCCCAAAGCATTTCACAGAAGCCTATTAATGAAGCAAGCCTCAGCTGAGCCTTTCCAGCCCCCTTTTTCCTGAAGCCACAATTGGGTCAGGAGCTGGCTTCCTGGCATTCTTGCTGCTGGAAGGATGCAACAGAGGAAAGAGTCAGGCTTTGGTGAAGGCTGTTTTCTGTCTGTGATTTTTCTGTCCCCACCTGTAAAGCCATGTCTGTGATTAGCATTATTTTTACCGGGAGATGTTGTGACTCACTTCTCGTGAACACTTTGTAAAGATGATGAAGTGAAGAAGCCCGAGCAAGATAAAAGCAATGTGTGCGAAAACACAAGGGATATTTGAATTGGGGTTTAGGAGACTTTGTTATTGAAAACAAGAAGCCAATTTGTCAGAAGCAAAGGCTAATTTGTCTTCACCTCAGAACGCCAGAGGGAAACAATATACCCTGCTCTTTCGAAACTCTGTTTGGGGGAAAAGGAAGAGGGCTGCTCAGTTCTCATTCTCTAATTCCAGCCTCTTGTAAAGCCTGTGGCATGACTTTCAGGATGATGATTATTCCTCTTTGCAGTATCCTAAAATTCATCCTAATAGAAATACAGCAGCCAAAGGGGGGGAAAATAATGAAGAAAGGATATGGTAGTGTCAACACTGGTTATATGATTGAGAAGGGAACCACTGAGAGCTGGTGTTGGCCCTGCCGAAGCAGTGGATATAATGAGCTGATGGTTTGGGTTTTGAAGGTGTTAATCCCATCTGGTTCTAGGAAAGCTATTGTCTTTCACTACAGATTTTACTAGAATGATACCAAGATCATTAGGAGAGTCTGTGGAAACCACAGATTCAGTCTGATAGTACAAAATGCTGCTAGGAAGAGTTGTAATTAACGCTGATTTTCCTGTGGTTTTGTCAGCTCTGGGTTGACATCACCAGTGGCATTTCACTTGCTATGTCCATTCGTTGTGCAGGGCCCATGATGTTTTACCTATAGCAAAAAAAAACATTTTGTCTATATGTGGTGCTTGATGTCCTTGCGTGGGCTCTTCTCGAAGTTGTATGGGAGGGGACACCCCCCCAGTGATGCCTGCCCATGGCAGGCTCTGCACTCGAGAGATAAAAAGCAAATATCCTGGGAGGAACAGATGTGTTTGTGCAAAGAGATCTCCAATTAGATATTTTTAAGCTCTGTCAAATGTCTTGTTAAGCTCAGGAAGTCCCTCAGCACTGGCTCTGGGGGATGCATCTCTAGCATTCCCTGAAAAAAGACAAGGGAGGGAATGCCCTACACACTCGGAGTTGTACTGACTTCTGGGCGAAATGACAAATTTCCAACAGTGCTTTTCTTATTGATGTTTAGAAACAACTATGTGAAGAAAAATTAAAATTTCAGTGCTGTTTCCTCAGTTCCCTGAGCAGTTGAGCCATGCTGTTCAGACTGGCTTTGTGGTATTTCAAAGAACAATCTACCATTTTGCTTCTCTTCAGGGAAGTGTGAACTGATGCAGTTAGAAATCCTGGCTGACATCTGAATTCTTAACAGGAGGAGTATGTTCTTGCAGAGCAAAGAAATAACTGAGGCTGCATTGCATCCCCTGCTAGTTGCGATTATCAGTATACATGTATTACTAGCAAACTGCTGGGCTGGACGCTTAGCCCATAAACTAAAAATACTTTAATGTTTTGCTCCTCTGTTCAGAGATTTGTGATTGGAAAAAAATAAGGTTGTTATTTAAAAACAGGCTGCTAAAATGAGACACATAAAATATTGCAGTATTTTTATTATATATAAAATGAAGTCTCTGCATTTGCTTTTTATTACCGAGTTACACACAACAAATGAATATGCTCTGAGCCAACAAATTTCTACTCTGTTACACATGTGCACTGTGCTCCTCTGACTGCAGTGGGGTTTGACTAAGCCCTTCTACCCAGCTGAAAGAGGAGGCTGAATGATATTGGCTTAAGCAATGAGAGTCAACAGGAAATAGGGGATTTGGGATCTGAATGGTAAAATGAGTATTGGTGTATGTCGTTTGCACAATGGCAATTCTTGGCATTCAGTGGCTTTGTGCTAAAAACAAGAGCTTGTTCTTAACAATCTCCAAATTGGGGAATGTGTGGTGGGTTTGAGAGGGCTCAGAACCTCTTGCCTAAATGATACCATTGGGGCTGGGGGGCAGATGAAGATTTAATCACTTCCAGTCATCTACTTTAGATGGCTCAACAGGAATGAGTTAGGGAGCATTACTGTGAGCAGTGTCAGCACATAAGATGTTTTGAAGCACTAGGATGTTAGAACTGGTTGAAATTCAGAGTTAAGAATATTAAAAATACAACTGTGATCTTAGTGTTTTATCTGCAGCAGATACAATACCTTTCCTACCCACTCCACAACTTCCTGTAGAGTAATGGCTGAAGACCAGCTATGATTGTCTTAATTACTCAGA
The DNA here is from genome assembly GCF_002078875.1 of Numida meleagris. Taxonomy (NCBI): domain Eukaryota; kingdom Metazoa; phylum Chordata; class Aves; order Galliformes; family Numididae; genus Numida; species Numida meleagris. The sequence continues at coordinate 23,148,208 of NC_034411.1, forward strand.
AAACCCCTTTAAAAACAAACAAACAAACAAAAAAAACCCAACAGCATTTATTGCAAAAAGGCAATCACAAGAAAATAAAGAACATAGTTCCCTCATCTTGAAGTAGCTTCTGGGAAGCATACGAAATCTGGACCTCCTTTTTCTTACTTCAGTATTACATATCTTTGGAAAGATTCCTGATGTACATCAGTGGAAGCCAGCAAAGAATAATGTCTGATAACTTCATGCAGAGATGAATAACAGAGTAGATTAACATTCACAAATGTTTCAATATTAGAGAAGAATAAAGCTTTTCATCACAAAACTGTATCTGGATGGAAACAGCAGAATAGGGGATTGTCACATCAGAAAGTCTTCAAAAACATAAACCAAACAAAATTATGATCTAAGAAATCTGAGAGGCTGATTTTTAAAAGGGGCTGAGCTATTGCCAGTAAGCTCCTTCTTTCTCAGCGCCCCTTAAAAAAAGTATATATATATATTTTTTTGTTGTTGTTGTTGTTGTTCACTGATCCATTGACTATAGTAACACACCCTAAAGGGTAAGAAGCAAGTCTGTAACCCTTTCTGTGTCAGTCCACAGTCCAGAATTAGGTTGAGTAGTACACAAACCACATGTCAAGAAGCAGCCTGACTTATCCCGTGTTCTAGTATTAGATTGGCCTAACACCATTCCACATGATCCTAACCTGTTGCTGTGCCTTGTGTTAGTTTTAAATTGGATCTGCACTCTTCAACCCCTGTATATGCTGGTTTAAAATCTCATGTACTTCTAGTGATTACTGCCTTCTTTTTAGTGATTGCTGGTATCACTCAGTGAAAGCAATGGGAACAAAATTTTCCGTTCTCCTTCTTAATGGAAATGGGATGTAGAAGATTAGTACCTAGTTCTTTCCATCATTATATCTTTCAATGAGCCATAAATCTATTATCACTCTGTATAGACTGGTTATCATTGTGTCTGATTATGAGATTAGAGTATGATTAAGAAGGTGTAAGATGGATAAGGAGTGTGAAGCCCATAACGTGAGGAGAAACCTCATTCTGGGATTAGGCCATTGCCAGCACAAGCCTCTACAGATTCACATGGTCTTTAGGGTTTAGCCAAATGTTATTTGACTCCATTTACTGTCTGGACAATGAAAACTGCACTTATTGACTACTGTGTTCAATGGCAATTGCACTGAATTAGTGTATGAAAAATGAAAATGGTGATGAAATCTTTGGATGAGACTCCATGAAGGCAGACGTGAATATTCTCTCAGGCTGGAACCAGTATTCTGAGGGTTATTTGTCTAAATCCTAATACTCATTCATTCCTACTTTCCCAGGAAAGGTTGCTCTGAAACTACCTTACTAGACAGCAAAATGTGGACCTGCCTATTATCCTGCCTGTAAGTTGGAAAGTTGAAAGAAATCTATGAAGCTAAGTATAAATCTAGATACTTAGTCACACACAGCATTATTTTCCACTTCTGTTCACTCATTTCTACAAGTGTTGAAGCAGAAATGCCCATGCTGTTAGGATGAATGAAAAAGACTTTCAATTCTTTCAGTGTGCTGTTACTTAAAGTTTGGATACAAGGACATGCACAGTGGCTTCCCCTTGTAGCACCGCCTAAAGGCAAAGAGTAGCAGGACACCCTCCAATACACTTGCTCACGCTTTTAAGGTAGATGTCCAGGTAGACCAAATAACTTCTGGCAAACATCATAGGCTAGTAAATTCTCTGTCAGCAACAGAATAGTAAGAGAGAGCACAAAACCTACCCTATGGCTGCAAGATATTTCTCTTTTTTGTGTGTGTGTTTATGTTTAACTTGTATTTTTAAGCAACTCAGGCAACTTTCAATAACTTTCTGGTAGTATGCATGGCACTGGTGTGAAAAGTTTCTCAGAAATTGGAGTTCTTCCTGCTAGGCTGAGTATTGCCTCTCTGTGATTTGATCTCACCACTCTTTTCCAAGTGAATTGGGAACTTAATAAATGACAAACAGTGCTTGAGCATTTATTGCTTTCTACTTGTACTCTTCTGAGTGATATGTTGGTAGGAGCAAATCCTTGCAGGAGCCATAGGAACAACAGAATAAAGTCCTGGAAAGGCCAATAACTCTTGAGTGTCACTCAGTTTCAAAGAATGAGGTCTGAAAACACCTGAAGTATATCAGCCTGTGTGAGCAAAAGACAACCAATGGGACTTTCTGGGCCAGCTCTGCAGCTGTGTCCCTCAGCACTCCATGTCACCACCAGTGCTGGGCAGAGCCTGCAGGTTAAGGAAGGATGATATCTAGTCAGAACGCACTGATATGCAGAGGAGTAGCACATACCACAAGCAGAGTGCTGAAAACATCTCTGGATCAGGAAGGAAGTGGGATATCCCCTGTGGGCACTTCTTTTACGGGGCTACCAGGGACAAAGATGCTGCATGCGAGGAGGGCACACACTGTTAAGCAACTACTTATGACAAAAATGCTGTAATGAAGGCTTTTTTCTCTTACTCCACTTTCATTATATTTAATTCCTTGTGCTGATATGAACCAATTTTAGCTCTTTGGGATTTATTTTGAATTAGAGAAAATGAAGCCCCAGTGAGCAGTAACTGCATTCCCTGAGGGGCTGTGCACTGTGCACCATCCCTGGTAAGGTAGACTGGCAGCACCTCCCCCACTTCTTTCCATAGGATAGAAGAAAACATGCCAGGCATGAGTATTCCCCTAAAATTTAATAAAAAGATAGTGACAAGGATAGGATACTCAAAGGATTTCTCAGGTATGGCAGATATAGTGTGTCATCAAGATACAGGACTGGCGTGCATGAAAAGTGGCAGACAGTTATCTAATTGAAACTGCAGTGAATAAAGATCTGAGAGGGCTGCCAAACGTGCTTTCATATACTTATTTTCTGCAACCAGATGAAAGTCATTTTCTAAGAACTAGCAATTGCTAACAGGGTGTGCACTGATGGGCTGTATCCAGAGGTGAAGGTCTCTTCCACAGAGACCAAATGCATTTTTGGCAGCTTATGCTGCTCAGAAATCAATGGTTTTTTGTAACCCATTTGTTACACGAAGGCTGTGTCATACTTTGCAGTGTTTTTCAGAGAAAGTTGGATTAGAATTGGATTAGTATTGAAGTAAGTAAGATTTTGCATCAGGCTCTTGCTGTTTAAACTTTCTGTAATTTACAGTGCAGCTCTTCTTATCACTGAGTTTCTCCCACCCATGGATGTGAGAAGAAAAGATGGTTTTAATTAGTTGTTTTAATTCAGTATTTACTTTACTGTAATACAATATGGAACAGAGTCTAGAATTCTAACCCCAAAAGACTTCCTGGTGTCTTAACACAGTAGAGACAGGCAGTGAGGTGGCATGTACTGTAAAGGAGCTTGCAATCCAGGAAGATGAAGAAAGTACTGGAGGGGTGTAGAGGGGCATGAAGAGATAAGGCAATTAGTTTATAGTTTTGCTACAAAAGAAGGGAAAGAAGAACTTGCAATTTTCCTATTGACATGCCAATATGCTATCCACCAGTCCACTTAAAAAGTAAATGAACCTGACATTTTCTTTTCACACAGTTACAAGCTGTTTGCAGTCCAGTAGTTAAAAGCTGTTTGCAGTCCAGTACCTCCTGACATCAAAGGCAAAATTTCCAGAGATTGAGTGGGGTCGTGACCAAGGCCTGTGAGTCAAATCCTTGCTCTTGGGCACAGATGGTGCAGGACCAGATCTGTGGGATGAAGGAACCAGACAATGAATGAGCACTGCTGGCAGAGACTGGAGGCTGCCCACCCCATCATGTGGATTTAGTGACAGCAGCTGGAGAAGAACTCATGTGATGTATGAACAGAAACAGCACTGAAAGCTGGCCAAATGAAGGGTAAGCTGGTTAACATCAGCTTGCAATTTTACTAGAGTATCCAAATTTCTCCTGTTTTTTAAAGTCTTAATTCCTGGACATGTGTGATTACATGAGAATCTCTTTGAGCTGGTTGGTTCCTTTTTCATCTTAAGCACATCTAGCACTTAAGGAGAAAATTTTAAATCTGCCACATGAATTACTAATGCTTCATAGATCAGAAGGTGAGTGAAAGAATTGGAAGAAATTGTTGCTCTGGTTTGGTTTTTAGCGAACTTTGATTTTTTTTTTTAATTATTTTATTAGGCTGATGTCCTGATATTTTTGAGACTCATCATGTTTGAATCAGTTGGCTTTTCCCTAGCCTGGTTCTGAGAAGTCTCTGAAAGAGGAGCTGCACAGACCTGCAGAACAAGCCTATTGTGGCCTCTCTCTGATCCAGTTTTGCTATATTTCACAGGAATCCTCACTCCCACTTGGAGAGGGTGAGGCACAGGTTGGACACTAGAGGTTAGAGGCTCAGAAATGTTTCCTTGCTCTTCTAAAAGACAGCAATAGAAATAAGAGAGTAAGAGAGAGCTAGGAAAAAGGGAAAGATAAACTGGTTCTGATACACTGTATACCACTGTGCTATTTGTTGGCTGCTGTCCTCTAATTACAAAAACATGCTGCTGGCTAATACATGCATTTGATTTCTAAAGACATTGCACAGAACTACACAGTTGTGCAGTTCATATGTCGTAAGTCTGAATATGAACAATAAGGGAAGACACCCGATTGTCCTCGTCTGCCTAATGTTAGTCAAATTAGTTCTCCAACTAACAGCCAGCAGTAATTTCCAGAAGCATGACGTTTTGATGTAGAAGCAACATTATTCAGATCAGTTTTAAAATACTGATGCTGTTGTCTTTAGCACTTTTGTGAGTAGGTGTAGTTAGCATGGCAGTTCTATTTGCAAGCATCACTGGACCCAGGACCCTCACTTCTGCAGAGAACATTACCCCTTTACTCTGTGCAAAGCATAGGGCAAGTCTGGCTTTGGAAAAACTCACGTCCTCATATGGATCTGAACAGCTGCTCACCTTTCAGCGCTTTCACCAAGGCTGTGAGTTGTATTAAGAACACGACTTCAGGAACTGCTAACTTCCATCTCGTTAGGTGTGAGGTATTTCACCTAACTCAGCAACTGGCTCTGATCCATCCCGCCTTGCTATCTTGATATTTCCTTTGGGAGTCATGCAATAACAATACCCTTGTTTATTCAGATTAATAATGTTTAAATGACAAACTTCTCTGGATTCCCTGTGGATATTCCACCTTTCAAAAAGCCCAGACACAAGGCTTCTGCCTTAAGGACCCAATTAAGCCTCCAGTTAGCAGGCACCAGAGTCATACTAGGGCAGATCTATCTTTATTTTTTGGGGAGCTAAGCTATGTGGCTCCTATACTGGAACAGGTTGCCCAGAAAGGTGGTGGATGCCCTGTCCCTGGAGACAATCAAGGTCAGGCTTGGGGAGGTTCTGAATAACCTGACCTGCTGTAAGTGTCCCTGATCACTGCAGGGGTGTTGGACTGCGTGACCTTTAAAGAAAGGTCCAACTCAAACGGTTCTATGATTCTACTAAGCACCCATGTAGCCAAAGTCACCAGCACCCACAGCAGCTGCTTTGTGTTGCCCACCAATGTTCCTCTGTTGGGTGCTTGCTGCAGGACTGCCCATCCCTCCTGGCACAGGCAGCTGCTCCTACAGCTCCTGGCCAAACAACCTCACCTGGTTCCAGGTCTGCCCCACCAGTGCCTGGCTTTGCCCCAGGAAACCTGGGGCAGAGCTTGAGCCCTGGTACATGTTGCTGGCTGCAATGTGAGCTCCTGGGCAAACAGGAGGAAGATGCTCCTTCCCGCTCACCCAGTCTGCTGGCTTCTTGGGTATCTTGGGGTGCACGTGCACTGCTGGGGGTCAGCTGAGACCCCCCAGGGGATGATTGCTCCCTGTTGTGCCCTTGGGAACCTTGGCCAAATCCACTCACCACTGAAGGCACGGATCGGGGTGCACCTGAGAGGTGCTACCATCGGGTTTTAATGGAAAACGTCTAGTTGTAGACTTGAGACTAGACCGACTTTGCAGTATTGAGCCAGGACTGTCATTTCCTGCCCCGTGATTTGTTCTGTGACAACTACAGGAGAGGCAAATGAAAAATGAGAAGAATGTGTTGGTGATCTTAGCAGCCATATTTCACAGTGTGGTTTTGAAACCGTTTGTTTTCTTAGCTTCCTGAGGTCAGCGGTTACTGGAGATGGATGTCACCACATGTGCTCATTTGCAGAAGTAGTGATGGGCAATCTTTAGTTGAGTGAACGGTGTTATGGGAAGGTAAAGGGAAAAAAAAATACTCATTTGAGACATGGTCAAGATTCCTAAAATCTCAATTTAGGATGATGATTAGGCAGATTCAGCAGGCCTTTCAGTTAGTTTATGACTTGTTCCAGAACTGAGTAAAAAAATGCTTGAATATTGAAAACTATTTTAGGCTTTCTTGAATTCAAGAAGGCCTAAATATTATTAAAGTGTGAATTCAGACAGAACCCTATTGCTTCCAGTGGGTTTTTGATGTCAACTTAGTACGAAAACTTCTTATTAATTCCATAGGTATTGGAAATGCACTGAAGTAAGACACTTGAAAACATTACATATTAGGGAAAGGAGTCACTGATGTTACCTACTGAAGAGTCTGAAAGATAGCAAGTTTTAAAGGAAGTACTTTAAATTAAAGTTTTTGTCCAATTCAAGCAGCAAAAATGTAATAGCAGTATTTCAAGCATTTCTATAATATCCTCACTCCCAGCTCCAAAATACTTCCCAAATCAGGCTGTGCACCGTCCTCCTTTTATAAATGTGGAGTCCTGGTGCACTTTATTTACCCAGATAAGCACGAGGCTGCAGATAGGGCTGAGAGGGAACGTGGGGACCAGCTTCTTGTGTGGTGACTGAGATGGCCCCATCTAGACATAGGGACGGCAGTGGTCAGTGCTTTGTGCCTTACCTGGTTTTGATTCAGTGCCTGTTTCCCCTCGCACAGGCAGGTTATCCTATTACTAAGCATGGAAATCTGGGCTGGCTGTGCAGGAATTTGTCATGCAGCACCTGCTGGCACTCCTGCAAGTAACGCGGGCTGTTCCCCTATGTAGGGAGCTGAGAATAGGCTGCTTCTGGCAGTAACACAGAGCAGTATGATGCTTCCTCCACTGCTCCAGCTTCCTGGCTGTGCTGTGTGCCTGTACGATACACAGCACTGGCTGGCTATGAAAAAGAAATGAGCTGAAAAGAAAGAGTATGACAAAAACGAATGGTATGGTATAACAGAAACTGGTTACCATGCGTGAGATGCAAATACTGAGCAGTTATGCTTCGAAATGCTGAACAGATGGCATCGGACAATGCAAAGATTGTTTAGAATTACCCTGAGGTATAGTGAAATATTGTCAGAGGTGTGGGAATGTGGTGAGATTTTCCAAAGAGGTCTTCTGGGACTGCTCACGCGCCCCAGCGTGTTGGCAAGTGCTGGGAGACAAATTGAAACTAATAGCTGAGCAGGTGAGCCCGACAGGATCTGCACTCGTGTTGCTAAAATGAGGCCTTAATAATGCTAAATGGGACAGTGTCATGTATTCGATAGCTGGTTGTTGCCACTGCAAGTAATTATTTTAGGTAGGCACCAGATAAACTACTAGCAGCAAAGGCAAACAGCATGTTAGGCAGGAACTCTGTAGTTCTTCTTTTGAGTGCTGGTGTCTGTACATAGTAAAATATGCAGGGAACTACAGGAGCTGCTTTAGAATGCTGGGCAATTACTAGATGTAAACTAAATTGGAAGAAAAAACGTTTAAATAAAGGAAAAAAATCAACCTTGAACAGTCTAGTAAATGAAAAAACAAAAACAAACCAAACCCCAACAAAACAAACCAACCAACTATTACTATTGGTTATCTGTACAAGTATTTAATAAGAAGGAAACCAATGAATAGTGTTCTTTGTTTTCCCATGCTAATTCCCATATCATGTTAATTAATTAAAGAAGTACAACCTTCTTCTTGACTGCTCTCTGAAAGTGTGAGACAAAAGTTGTCAAGCATTTGCATGTGGTTTCTGTGGAAACAGCCCAAGAGTGTTTTCAGTTAAAAGAAAAATGCTACAGCTTTTTGCAAGTTGCATTGGCTTGGGGTGTGATGGTGCTGGAGAAGTGCTTTCTGTTGTATTTGTTAAAAGCAAAATTTTCTGAGGTCGTATGTCAAACTTGAGCTTTCCCTGTTTTCGACGAAATCAGCAGGTGGTACTTGCAAGCAAACTGTATCTTCTAATTTGGCAAAAATTCACAAGAAGCAAATATATGGGGGATCTGCAGTTTGTTCTAGTGTGAAACTTGGCAAGAAAAGAATTGCCTGCAAAAATCAAGGCTTATTTACAATATTAGGCACTTTTTTCCCCTCAATATGCAGTAAGGACATGAAACTTAAGTCTCCTGGATATTCCCTAGAGGTGGACACAGTTCTATTGAATTGTTTCTCATGCGAACTGCATGCACATAATTTTTAAAAGGTTTCCATGAAATAAAAAGCAAAAGCTAAAAGCGTGGGATTTGTTGTTGTTGCCCCAGTAAATCGCTTTTTGACAAAACCCCAGAAATTCAAAGTGTTGTTTAGTTATTTAATTTCCGCTGTACATTTTCAGGAGCTGTTTTCTTTCCGCCTGTCAATCCTCCTAACCTCTTCCTCATTCAGGAAGCACCTCAAGCATCTTTTTAGAGGATTGCTTCATGAGCCTGTGTTGCTCTTTACAAATATTAAAACTCTCAACAGAAATGTATTGTTTCTATGAATTCCTGTGTATATTGTATTTTAAAAGTCTCTATCTCCAAAATTAGGTCCTTTGGCTATTAAGAGTTTGATCCAACGATTTTGGCCAAGATAATACCTCCTGCCTGGATGCCAGGAGATGTTAAAGCAATGGGACCAAGCCAAATTTCTTGGGCTTATGGTTCTCTGTGGGAGAACCATGGGTCTGGAGAGGGCACCAGCCAAAAGACTCCGCTCTGGAGCGGAGTGGCATGCCTGTAGGGCTCTGGCGAGGACTGGCTCATGAGTATCATGACGCACTGCACACCATCCTGGGATTCTCTGCGGGACCTCAGCCACCTCCAGAGCTGGGGGAGGCAGATCTAACCCAGTGTTCATAGGCATAAAACACTTCTTGCTGTTCCTAAGAGCTGCTTCGCTTTCTAGTCTTTGAAACCTGTTTCCTGCCTGGCAATGGGTGCGTGCACGCTCAAGTCCAAACAGCATTTAGGATTACCACAACCCCATTCTTATCTCGTGGCGCCCACTGTGAGCTCCCTCAAAAGCCGTGCCAAGAGCCATCCCCACTTGACGTGTGATTTATTGGTTCTCCTCCTCCCTTTGTCACCGTGGGTCAGCTGCACACTGAGCAGTGACAGTCTCGCTGTTGGTGGTGGCCCTGTTTAGCAGGGCTCTCCTCCCAGAGGTGGGTGGCCCGGCCCGTGCTGAGTGCCAGCGCTGATGTCTGACAGACAGATGAGGAAGTCAGTGGGGCATCTCCTTGCATCTCTTTTGCTTTTTTTTTTTTTTTTTTTCTGTCTTCCCCAAAGCTGTCAGGCTTTCTGCTTGCAGTATTTTTAAACCAGGCTTCCAACAGCTTCTGGAGGGGGGGGAGAAGCTGATGTGCCATCGTGCTAAAACTTCATCTTTAATCCTGATTTCTCCATGACTACAGGCAGCACCACTTCCTTCTTTAGTGTCTGTGAAGCTGAACTGAGCTTTAAATAAGAGAGAATTAATGCCTCTACATCTGATTCTTCTCCGTTTTACACCAGGATAGACAAATAGCAACACTGATGTTAGTGGGGCTAAAGTCTGACATCCAAGAATTAATTCTTACTTGTGATGCATTTCTGTGTTTATTGAATAGCACAGCTGTCAATATTCTTAAAAAAATAAATCAGCAAATTAAGGTAGCAATTGCTTCTCATAAAATAAACTATGTGCGTCCCGGACAGCACATATGTGGGAATTAATCTCCACCAGGCAGAGTCTTATTTATTTGATTAACTTTTAGATATGGTAAGTAACCGCACTAAAGTCAAGGCAATAAATAAAGCCAAACACGTGCTTTGCCTTTGCAGGGCTGGAGTTTTAAGGATGAAAAGGTATAAAAGGGCTGCTAAGCTGGAAGCCAACAAATTTGTAAGCTTTCTCTCCTTTATTATGTACAAAAGAAAAGAGCTTGCATTATCAACAGCTTCACTTATCTGGAATTTAAATGCAGTTCCCAGAAAATAGCTCGCATTAAGATTTGATTAGAAGACACTGCCACTTTTTCTAGCATGTGTTACTCTATCTTGAATTAGGTTTGTGGGAGTTGAGAGTAGGGATGGCATTTTATCTTGAGCTAGTGCAGATTTTGGTCTTGTACTGAGCTGTAAAAATTGTCCCCTGAAGCCAGTGGGATGACTTGCATGGGAAGAAGTGTTAAATGACTGGAACAAGCACTGTTCTGGAGAAAAAGAAATTTTAGTCTCAGATCTTCGCAAAGGCTCCTTTCAGCACAAAATTTCTCTCTGAAAAATTCAGCATAGATTCCATCTAAATGTTAAAAGGTATTTTGTGTTCAGAATTCTTGCACTGCACTTCCAAAAGTGGCTTAGATATGATTGGTGCCTGCGAGAGCTCAGGGGTGGCTCTTGGCGGAGGAGAGCTTTGAAGGCCAGTGCCTTTGTGAAATGTTTCTTGGTTAGATGTTCTGTAAGAATGTCAGGATATAAGGATCTGACTTGTAATTGGATTTTGAAACCAGAAACTCTGGCCTCTCTACCACAGGATATTAAGATATGGATAGGGTGTTTCAAGGTCTTCAGCTTTTCCATGTTTTTTTGCTCGCATACTGAAAATACATGGCTTCACAGAGCCATGGCTGATCAGTGCAGGAAGAATAATGGAATCATAGAATATCTTGAATTGGAAGGGACCCATGCAGATCATTGAGTCCAACTCTTGGCTCCTTCCTTTCACTCTGTTGACTTGTTCAGATCTGGGTTTCGCAGCCATTTAGCACAAGTACCATAAAGGCTGTGGAGCTTCAGTGTGGATAAAGTCAATTTCAGCCTAGTCTTAGGGTTTGTTCAGAGGAAAAAATGTTAAATGCAAGCCCTCATTTTTCTATTTGTGGAATTACAGTGAGCTGCTTATTTTGGATCATCTCTGTTGGCAGCTTGGAGTTACTTTCTCATTACATACTATGCTGCAGTCACGATGACATCTTGTAGTGGAGAGCAAGCAAAGTTTATTTTTTGGGCAAAATATAGAACTGGTGGTTTCTAAATGTTTTGTTTTCTGTTTTTGTTGTTGTTGTTGTTGTTGTTGTTGTTGTTGTTTTTTATGAGCCTTTTTAAAAAGTGTGGTATTGAACCCATGTCAGTAGTAATACTTTCCTGTTGAGTATGATACTGGCAGTGTCTCAACTATGCTTAGGGTATGCCAGGTTTTTGTGAAGCTCATTCCAGCCAACCCATTGGTGAGTACTGGACTGGGGCTCCTGGGTAGCACTGGTTACCTCTTCACTACTCTCTCAAGTAAACTGGTCTGATCCCCAGCAGTGGGGCTGTATGGAATGCCCTTTGGTTCTGATTGCCACTGAAGTGTACTAGGGCATATCTGGGAGGGATGTGTTAGCTGGTCAAGTATCATTCTAAGACGTTACCCAGATGTATAGTAGCCTAGGCCATATTTGGAGATCCAACTTCTTTGGTGAGAACCAATATTTGGAGGAAACCCTCTGCACTAGGGGAGTCCTGATCCTCTGAGCAGGTAGCTGAGGCTGTGGGTATACTTCAGTGCCTGGTGAGATGGTGGGAATAGCTATTAACATCTGGCAAACAAGGAGGGTCACTCAAGAGTGCTGCATATTGGTACTCCAGTCTGGTAATGAAGACACTGCAGCATCATCATCTGGTGACCAGAGCTCCATTGCCAATGCCATTGTACAGTTCTCTCACTGTAAAGGGGGAAAAAATGTAATGCTTATTCCCGTATGTAAAGGAAAATTCAAGTGATCCAGACATTCATATCGCAAGATTTTCACACAGTCAAATTGTTTACTTAGTTGTACAGAACATGTGTCACAAATCTGTTAAGTAGGGGACCTTAAGGGTGTGTTTTCTTATTTGAAAGCTGAGTTTGGATTCTGCTTTGAACAGCATAATTTAAAAAACTCAGAAATGACCAGATGTATCAAATAATTTTATCAATATTTTTCCAGCTTTTATATATATACAGAGACATATATGTACATAACAAATATGTGGTTAGACAGGTTACCTGTGATTGATTTGGGCTGTGTTCCAAATTGGTGCAATATTGGTCTTCTTTCAATGAATGCTATTCAGTATATGCTAGTGATCTGGGTTTGTCAGTTTAAAACCATGAAAAATACATGTCTAGCTTCACACATTCAGCAGACCCACTGCTGCACAGAGAATGCAAAATAAAGTACATACAGCGCGAGGCCTTATGTTATATGACTTAGTCCAGAGTGTTCCTTTGTGGAGCTTTCCCATTTTTCATTAAAGAGGATATGCTGTGCTATAAATGCATCCAGTCCAAAAACAAAGAAAAAAAAATCAGGGTAAATATGAAACAAAATATTCCTCAAAATTAAAACCAGGATGATATTTTTATACAGGCTGTAGATGTTTTGGCCTGATATGTGTGTGTGTAAAAATACACAAACTCTAGTCCAAAAAATACATATTGCTATGTCTGCCAGAAAAGAGTTTTTCCAGTGTGAGAATTTGTGAATTGTTACACAATTGGATGTTTTTAGTGCTTTGTTGTGTGTTTTTTGTTTGGTAGGTTTTGTTTGTTTTATAAATATGAATGATTTACTGGGGATACCGAAGGGAATAGCATAAGATCTAGCCCTATCATTTCTGCATTTAGTCTGAGGATTTTTAATTCAGAGTTCATTAAATGAATGACTCAGCAGTGTAGAGTTGCCTATATGAACAGGCTGCCCAGGAATCACTGTCCCTGGAGGTGTTCAAGAAAATGGAAGACGTGGCATTTAGGGATGTGGTTAGTGGGCATGGTGATGTGTCAGTGGTTGGAGTGGATGATTTCAGTGGTCTTTTCAAACCTTAATGACTCTGTGATTCTATAACGGATAGGAAATGTTGCCTATTTGGTGGATATTAGAAGATGACAATTGTTACATTGTTCCAGTAAGAAATCAATACAGTCTGTTTATCCAAGCTCTGTGGCTCTGGAATTGGAAAGTTTTTACTATTTCCTGCAGAGCTGGGTGGGGACATGGGTATAATTCTGGCCCAACTGAAGCCAGTGGCAAAATGCCATTACCCCCTCTCAAGCTCTGTGCCAGGCTTGGGTAGTTCCTTCCTCTTCTCTTCTGTCACAGTGTACAAGAGTATTGTTTTCTCACTATCAGTATGCTATTTATCTCAGAGATGTCTGCAAGGCATCTTCACTAGCGTTTTTTTTCTGTGAAACTTTCAGCCATCAGGATTTTCACATATTCATATTTGGAGAATGGTTGGAAAACTTAAAGGGCCTAACAGGAGCTAGCTGGAAGAGACTCTCAGATGTGATCCATGTGTAGCGTACCCTGCCACGTATATGTGATTTTTCCAACCTTTTGTGTGTTTACCATTGAATTCTTCTATGGAGAATCTGTGCACATAGAGTGTGTGCGCGTGTGACAGGGAGAAGGGATTGCTGGTGACATAGCAGCATGGCCAGCCAGGAGAAGGGTTCTGCAGCACATTTCAGGGCGAGACAGAGAGCTGAAGGGTAGTACACCTTTTGCTGTATATCACACAGCGTGGGCAATACTCCTTGCAGTCACTTAGAGCTGCACTTCCCTTGGATTGCAGACTTCCCCTGTGATCAGGACAGGCAGAAAACATGAAATCAGCTAATTAGCCTTTCAGCTGGAAGCATTTTAATCTGCTGATAAAAATCAGTAATTAGGAAGGATGGAATGAAGCAGCTGTAATGCTTAATGATTTTTTGTGGGGTATATAATTAAATCTCACTCGGGCTTTTCGTGCTGGTAAAATATTATGCAGGGAATTCAATCAATGTGTTACACATCTTTCAAGGATCCTGGTGTTCTTTGTAAGCTGTTTCCCTTACAATGACGAATTACTGATCTATCGCTCCGGGTTAGCTGGCCTCACGCTCCTACACGGTGCGGACAGACAAGGCGTGTAATTTCATTCCCGCTTTCTTTGCACACTTCTCCTCAGCCTGCTGGCAAAAGCCCTCTGGTGCCAGGCCTTGCATTCCAGCTGTTGTGCATTTATCTTACTATTGTACAAATACTTCACCATCCCATAACTTTTTGGGAAGGGGACTGCAGGGCAGACAATATTTGTGGGAAAATCCACAGAGTCTGGCTGTTCTGCTGCAGGATGACGTGGCTTGTTCCCCTGTAGCTTAGAAAGGGGGAACACACAGACGAGTGCTGGGCTGAAGACCAGCAAAATCACTTTCATAGAATCACAGAATCATTAAGGTTGGAAAAGACCTCTGAGATCAACCATCAACCCATCCTCACCATGCCCACTAACCCACGTCCCTGAAAGCCACATCTATGCTCTTCTGAACACCTCCAGGGACAGTGACTCAACCACGTGGCTGGGCAGCCTGTTCCAATGCACTGCCACTCTTTCTGAGAAGAGATTTTTCCTAATAGCCAACCTGAACCTCCCCTGGTGCAACTTGAGGCCATTACCTTGGGATCAGTTTCTGTGTGTTCCTATCAGCACTGTACACGCAGGGAAAACGGGTGCTCCTCTCCCAGCAATACTTTTCTGTTTGCAACAGGAACACTGCAGCTCACAGCCCCACATCTTGCGCTCTAATTGCTCTCTGACAGCTACCTGGATTTACTCATCCATTTCCATTCTTTCCAGTGAAATCTGAAACCAGGTGAAACTTGCTCAGTGTCAGGTTTCACTTCCAGACCAAAATTCAAAGCCAAAAGAAGTCCCAGGTCTTCCAGGGATCAGCAGCCTCTTGTCAGCCCAGGACTCAGACACACGCCCACCTAAGCCAATTTAAAGCTGCATGTGGAAATAATGTGAATCAAAGTATTTTCTCATTGCTTTTGGAAGCACTTGCCTTTAACAAATGTTGCTTCCTTTGTATATTCCTCTTATTGTGTGTTGTCTTTTGGCTGGAGTCAATTCATCACGTTATTGCACTTACACTTGACACGTCATAGGTACAGAACAAATTACCATTTTTTAATTGGTGACCTAATGATATAAGTTCAAATGTCCCACAGAAATTCACACGACTTATGTGAATGTGTCCAAGACAAATCTCTCACTGGTCTGAAAAGATTTATGTGGGTGAAAAAAAAATGGTACCTCCAATTACCCACAAAATCTGCTCACTGGGATTATTTTAAGTTATTTTTTTTAAAAATAATGTATTTCTTATAAAAATAAGGAATACTAGCCATAGTTTACTTTGGATAATTACTTTAAGCAGCTGGATTTTGAGAGGATTATGTAAGCTGAAGTAATTGCCAGACTTCTGATATGTGTTCCTTGCTAGCCATAATTTAATTCTGTATTAAATGTTCTGGCTTTCACCCCCATTTCCATATGACTTGTACTTTCTGTTCGGCCAGAGGTGACCAGCAAACTGTAACTATGACAATCTTGAAATTCTTTCATTCTTAAGCCAGCCCTTGGACCCATCTTCTCTTAGATGTGTCTTAAAACTGCCTTAAGGCTGTTCCAGTTTACTCCTGCTTGAATCCCACGGGGATACTTGTGCAGCTGGGAAGTGTGAGACTGTCCTTTCTGCACAGGTTTTGCTTATTGTTTCGGGGCAAGATTTGTGCCAGCCATAATTCACATTTATTTTGGATAAAAAGTTGTCAGATGTGGTAGTTTTGTGAGGAAGCTGGGGAGTTAAAAACATGGGAGCTACAAAATAAGCTAGAGCTCAGTATCTTGAAGGTATCCAATTCTATACATAAGCTACATTAAATATAGCAATGAGAAAAGTGGGAAAAGCACCAGTGTGATAAGAAACCAGCTGTGAATAGCTCAGTGGTCTTCAAAACTGCTCCTGCTCTTGGTGTTGCAGCCTCTTGCAGAGTCACCCAGGAGGAGGGTAAAGCCATGGCAAGAAATGTGAACAAAAATGTAAATACAGACCCTGCCAAAAAAGCATGTTTATCGCTATTTAGGACTGAATGTTTCAAGCGTATCAAAATTACTGTCCTGTGCTGTTCCAGAGATATCTGCTGAGAAAGCTCAAGAGTTGATCAGCCTCCTAAGGTCTTGTCTGGTGCCTGTGGTGGGAGTGAGAGTCTGCGAGCAGAGCTAAGTCACTGTATCAAATCTGAGTAAAATTCCTTGTAGGAGAAAAAACTATTCTTGACTCCCATTGTGATTCCTGGAGAAAGTAATGCTTCAGTCACAGTTAGAGCTCAGCTTCCCTCTTTGCCTGGCCCTTGAGAGGACAAAAGGCAAGTCCTGGAGAAGTGTGCAGGCATCTCTGGCAGTTCCACCTAAAGAAGTACTTGACGATTAGGATGTTTTGTGCAAAGAGGACAAGGGGAATTGGTTTCAAACTAGAACACATTATATTCAAGATTGAATATAAGAAAAAAGTTTTTACGATAAGGGCAGTGAAGCACTGGCACAGATTGCCCAGAGAAGAGATGGATGCCCCATCTCTGGTGACACTCAAGGTCAGGCTGGGAGGACTCTGAACAACCTAATCTGCTGCAGGTGTCCCTGTTCAGTGCAGAGAAGTTGGATTAGATGGCCTTTAAGGGTCCCTTCCAACTCAAATGATTCCATGACTCTATGAAATACGCAGAGCTTTGGGATAAAATTTTCATCATCTTAAATAAATTCCATAAACTGACAAAAAATCCTGTCAGTTTCTTATCCTGGTTCTCCTACAAACAATGAGTTATTAGAGTTTGAATCACTATTTCAAAGGACACTAGCAAGAAACCAAAAAGAGATTCTGGGGAGCCTGTATATGTGGTTTGGGTATTTTTTCTTAGCTTGATCTGAGATCATTCATCATTCAGAAAAAAATAGCATTTGGGATAAATGGCAGTAAAGTACAGGGTACAAAACTTTCTCCTCTGATAGTAAGTCATGTTTCTTGCTTCATAGTAGGTAATGGGAATCCTCCAAGCAACAAACCAACCTACATTCAAACTATTGATTTATCAACAGAATGGTGAATATGTTTTCTAATGATCTAAAATGCTGCCTCACATATTTTTCTCCAAATGTGTCAGTAAGACTACCTGGTCCACATTTGTGTGTTGGATTTCTTTTGCCTGCACCTGCTACTGCTGCTACATTTCACCGATAAAGAGAGGCAATGATTTTTTCTTCTAAGCAGTTATTAAATTACATTTATTTCTTGTGCTTTTTTTCTCATCTCTCTCTCTCTCTGGAAAAGATCTCACATTCATGGCTTCATGCCTGAGTGATCCACAGAGCCCCATTTCCTGCCCATTTCTGTACTCCAGGTAACAAAAGTCGTCTCTCTCTGGTCTCTGAAGTGGAAAAGCTAACTGTTCCCTTCAGAAAGAAAACCCCTTTTGTTCCTACTTTATTACTTATGACTAACGACACTATGAAAGGCTTTGTTGGTGTGTTTCTGTCCTTGCTGCTTCTGGGGTGGATCACAGCATTCACTCAGGGACACTTTGGGAATGCGTTCTTCAGAGCATTGCCTCGGGGTGCAGGGCACATGCTGTGTTTCAGGCAAAATCCTCGTTACCTTAGTGAGGCTCCGTGTGCTCGGTACTCCAGATGACTCTTCCTTGCTCACGGAGGATTGCCTGGGCTGGAGGATCGCTGTGCGGCAGCAGCCAGGCCTGACAGCCTCAGCAAAGTGCTTTACAAAGCACAGTGTGCAGCTCTCGTCTCTGTGTCCGCCTAGGGCGAGAGTTATCTCCAATTCACCGCTGTCTGGAATTGCTTGTTATTGATTTCTGTAAATTGTCCTATTTGTCTGAGCGCTGCCCAGATGAACAGCAGACGCTTGAGAAGCCGAAATAGGAGTCAGCCACGGAGTTCAGAGATTAATCTGTCCCTTTGGGGTGCTGAGCAGCCAGAAATCCGAACAGCTCGTTGTAAAGGGGCTTAACAATGCAGAACAGCTGATTTCACATTCAACCATTGAAAACATACATCCATGTTGTTGGATGTTGGAATAATGCTAAATCACTTTAATCTAAACCACATTTGAATGCAACTCCCACAGTTTAAAGGGCACTGAATTAATCTTGTGAGTAACAGAGTTGCCTTGTAAAATGCATTCGTGCGATGTTGTAAGAAACTTATAAGAAACACGACTGTGAAGAGGGCAGCTCTTTGAACTTGTAAACTCTCACTGTTTAGAAATATATGGCTGTTTGAACATGAGTCTAAACGCAGCAGAATCTGAACAAACTGTTCCTCTGCTTTCTCAAGTTTTAATGTGCTCATCAGTGGATATTTATGTATGAAGCCTGCAGTAAGCGCAGTCGTCATTTCTCAGCTGTCTCCAATTGGCAGATCGATGAAAAATTTGGTGTGCTCCCACTCAATTGAAAAAAGTAACTAACAGGCTGCTAGGTCATTTTCTCTCAACGTTAATCCATCATTATCACCTGAAATGCATTACTTTGAAGACTGAAGAAGGTCCATATTTCAATTTAAATGATGCCTACCAGGTATGAGCTTGACATTTTCAGTTCCCACTAAGTTTTAAACAGCTGACAACATTTTATTTTGTTGAGAATATATCTTTTCCTCCTTAAGGATTTCTATACAAAGACCTTGCAGTAGGCATGCCTTTATGCTAGCCAGAGACAAGTCTAGTTAGTTATTCCAAAATGCTTTTATTTTGTAGGGCTTTGAATTATAGTTGTGCAAGAAAGTTTTTTTTGTTGTTTTTTTTTTTACCCCTTTCCTTTTTTTGCTTGGTTTTTTTTTTTTTTTTTTTTTTTTCCTGGTTGCACACTAAAACTTTGTAAACTTGGACAATAAACATCGTAGAAGTTACCTGTATTGCCTGGGAAGGAAACATGGGGATCTGGTTTTTCAGCAGCTAGATGGATCTGTCATCTAGCAGTGCTAAAGGAAGGCAGTAGCTCT
>NC_034411.1:24444402-24460108 GCF_002078875.1 Numida meleagris
CAATGATGGCAGTGGTGGTGGTGTCATCTCAATGATGGCGGTGGTGGTGTCAGTGGTGGCAGTTGTGTCAATGATGGCGGTGATGGTGTTAATGATGGCAGTGGTGGTGGCAGTTGTGTCAATGATGGCGGTGATGGTGTTAATGATGGTGGTGGTGGCAGTTGTGTCAATGATGGTGGTGATGGTGTTAATGGTGGTGGTGGTGGTGTCAGTGATGGGTGGCCATGGTGACAATGATGGCAGCGGTGGTGGTGGCAGTGATAGGTGGCCATGGTGGCAATGATGGCAGTGGTGGTGGTGGTGGTGGCAGTAGTTGTGTCAGTGATGGTGTCAGTGATGGCGGTGGTGGTGGCAGTGATGGGTGGCAGTGATGGATGGCCATGGTGGCAATGATGGTGGTGTCATCTCAATGATGGCGGTGGTGGCAGTGTTGGTGGTGGTGGCAGTTGTGTCAGTGATGGCGGTGATGGTGTTAATGGTGGTGGTGGTGTTGTCAGTGATGGGTGGCAATGGTGTCAATGATGCCGGTGGTGGTGGTGTCATCTCAATGATGGCGGTGGTGATGGTGGCTGTGCTGGTGGTGGTGGCAGTGGTGGTGTCAGTGGCGGTGGTGTTGATAGTGGTGGTGGTGTCAATGATGGCAGTGGTGGTTGTGGTGGTTGTGGTGGTCATGGTGGTGGCAGTGTCAATGGTGGTCAATGATGGCGGTGGCAGGGGTGGTTGTGGTGGTCTCAGTGATGGCAGTGGGGGTCACAGTGGTGGCAGTGGGGGTGGTCTCATGTCAATGATGAGGGCGGTGGTGGTGGATTCCAGGAGCTGTGTGGATCTCTGTCATTGCCCACTCCTCCCCCCAGGGAGTGCAGCCGCTCCCCCCAAACCCACGTGGGAGAACGAGAGGAGGAAGAGACGGAGCCAAGGTGGATTTCCACAAATGCAAGTGAGAAGCTGCACGTGGCTTCAGCCCTTCTTCCTGCTCCTGCCCCGTGCCCGTCGCTCCTCACGCCCCACAGCTCCGAGGCCCCGTTGTTCTGCACAGACCAACAGACCCCACCCAGCGCACGGGGCAGCGGGGAGGAAAGCGTTGCGGTGGCAGCGGGAGCGCACCGCGGCAAAGTGACGGGGCAGCGACGGGTTTCCATTCCTCCGGGATCATTTCAGCACCCACGTGCGTTTGCTAAATAACCCACGTGCGTTTTCGCTGATCGCAGCACGCGGCTCCCAGCGCCGCTTCCCCCCGCCCCGACCCTTCCAGCCCCGCTTCTCCCCGTTGCGCACCGTGCTCCGTTTTGCTTTGGGACGCGGCGTTCCGGGGGCACAGCGCCCATCGTAGCTGAGATCCTGGGCTACATCGCAGCACCGCGCTCTGACCCCCGCGCCCGGCGCTGCTCCCTCCCCCCGCAACCCGCGCTCCGCCGCCATCTGCAGTCATTAACGGCCGCCGCGGGATTAGGGCGCGATTACGGCTTAAGGGGGGCGGGGGGCGGGGTGAGGTGGGGGACCACTACACAATCAGGCTTTTTTGAACATGATAGAATAATGACATAACCTTCATTATAACATCTCAAATGCAACAATATAATACATTTACTTAAGTCTGGGAGAAGGAAACTGAACCGATTTATTATAGCCTGTTGATTCACACTCACATGCTGTGCAGTTCATGTGAAGGCCCCATTTACTTTTTCACATGAACTGCCACAGCATGGTTTAAATAGAGATTTCTCTAGCAGTAGTGTTAAGGCTCCTTATTAACATCATTTCTGGAGTCACTGGGCCAAGTATATCCCTAGTGCAATTCCACTGATCTCAGTGGGGTTATCCTTGAGATACATTTGGTCCATTGTTTCTACAGAATCTCTTTGTTCTTTTTTGTTCTCTAAGAATTTTGTTACTTTCAAAATTTCTTGCATAGCAAGTCATAACATTAAAAAATCCACAACACTTATAAGTAACTTCTCAGGTATTTTTTGCACATTTCTACACAGAGATCAGGAATTATATCCAATAACATGTTGCTTGTTTCTCTTTTGTATTTTTTTTAAATTCCAAAACTTGATGTGGCTACCAAAAATAGTCTGAGACAGACTGCATGTGCATTTAGCATTATCTTCTGCCCAGCTCTCACTCTTGCAATTTTTGGAAACAAATATTTATTGAGCAATGAAAGTCTCAGCAATAAAGTCTAATATATTCTCACCTGAAAAGTCACACTTTTATGATGATGTGTGTCAGTAATGAATGTTAATCTTCATGGTTGTGGTTTTTTTTGTTGTTGTTGTTGTTTGTTTGTTTTTACTTTGATTAAGCACACAACTTTAAAAGAAAAAAAAAGTAGTCAACTGACCAACAATTTTTTGCTCAAGTTAGATGTGAAGTTAATGACCATTTTGTACATGTGATTTACATTATTTAATTTTTTTGTCAGGAGAGAGAACAGTCGGACTAGATAAGGCTACATAACGAAGAGAAATGGTCCCTTGGATAAGCGGTGAGTAAATGGAAAATAGTTCTTGTTCTCAAAATGTTTGAATCTCATATCCCTTTCTGTATATTACTAAAGGTTTGCACAGGCATTTGGTGGCCTCATTAATTTATAATAATTTTTCCAGGAAATTCCAGGAAATTATTAACTCGGTACATGAACCTCTTTATTTGACTTTGCATTCAAAGAATCTGGCTGTCAGAATTTTTAATTCGCCAAAATTAAATCTGATTTTCACCAAATCCATTATCAGCAGACGAAAATGACTTGGACCAGGACCTCTGGTTCCCTGAGCTCATACTTATCTTCTTGTCAAGATCTTTTTATTCTCAAAAAAATGTTTGCAGGGAACAGCCTACAGGCTCTAGGGTAATCAAACCCCTGCTTGTTATCTATTGCTTGAATATATAACATTTGATTCTGTTGATAACCAATGAGGACGTGCTAGTGTGGAAAGTTCTACTGCCAGAATGACTTTTGCTGTACAGACATATGTGTTTAGGAAAGTGCTACAGGAGAGGTGCACCTGTGAGTTGTGTTACCTATTCAGATACAGGTGTATTTTTTTGCAAATCTTCCAGTCTTTTCCAGTATGGTTTTCACATGGAAGGGAGAAATTATGCTGCGTCTAAATAAGGATGTGAAAAACTCATTTAAAACTACTCAGTAGCAAAGCTTGTTTTCAAACTGCACACGCAGAATTGGTTTATATTTATAGAGATTTGTATGTGAGACAGAATGGAAAAATGTAATCTAGTTTTATTTACCGTCTCTCAGAATCCTAAAAACTGCTTTCAGATGAATTAGGTGCCTGTAAGTATAGTGGCTATGCAGGAAAACATTAACAGCCAAGCTTCAGTCAGCAACAACCCTGCATATAATATTATGTGTTAAGAAAGCGAACGCTAGTTACAAACCTGGGGTTGTGTCTGTGCTCTTTTCAAAACTGCAGT
The DNA here is from genome assembly GCF_002078875.1 of Numida meleagris. Taxonomy (NCBI): domain Eukaryota; kingdom Metazoa; phylum Chordata; class Aves; order Galliformes; family Numididae; genus Numida; species Numida meleagris. The sequence goes on from NC_034411.1 coordinate 24,447,838, forward strand.
GTGATCATTTGTCTACAAAACAGAGCTCAGATGAAGTGCTGAAGGCTTCATCTGAAAGCTGGCGTTCTCAGGCAACACCAGGTACATCGGTGAAATGTTTCTATTATACTTGTCCAATCACAGCATGATATTCATGTCTTTCTGGTCTGCAGATCACTGAGACCAAACAGTAACCTGCTGAGACATATTTTAATTTTGATCTTTGCACAAAGAGTGATCCATGAACAAAATTGAAATACAAAAATGAGGCATTAAGCAGTGCTATCTATTTCCTCATTAGATCCTTGAATTTTCTTATATCAGCATCACAGATTTCACAGAGAGTACATGAAGTCATGATTTTCCATCACGTAACATCTGGTCTTATGCAACACAGCAGGGCCTCCTGAAGAGGGAACACAAGAGACGGGACATACAGCTTTTACTTTGTGGTTGGAAACACTGCAGAACTTCCCATCCTTGGGACACACATCTTGCAAAATGCAGCACAGACGCAGAGTCAGGGTGCCATTCTGACATGCTCATAGGGCTTTTGGATGCTAACAGCATCTCTTTTCAAACCCCCAAGCCTCAGGGCAAGCAGGTCATCATTGAAAAGTAAGAGCACCTGGAACCTTTCACAAATAAAACCTTGCATGAATGTCCTGGAGGAACATTTCCGCCTGACAGGTATTCCTGGAAGAATTTGGCTGGGTCTACCTTGTGTTCCTTAAGGGCCCTCCTCCAGAGGCTGTTGTAGATGGGATCTTTTCACCAGGCCTTCAGAGAGCTTCAGAGGGCTCTTGCATTCTCTCAATCCTTCTGTGCCGGTGAAGAAGGGCACACTGAACTGCTTTTCACCATCTGAGGGTACTGATTTTCACTGCAAAGGCAAAAACAGATTTTAGCTCTAGGGTGATACTATGGGAGAGCTTGAGTGCAAACAACTTTTTCATACTGGGAGTATAAGAGAACTTTGTATTATTTTTTCCTACTGAGGGGCCTCTCCTCAGAGTATAAAGCCTCAGTTGTATCTCATCTATAGAGAGGAAAAAAACAAGGACTTGGGGTCTTAAACTACATAGTCCAATTCTGGACTGTGTTGTAACAATCTTTTTCAAGGCACTGATTAAACGTGCTCTCCAGCTAAATAAAATGAAATGAAAGATACCTCATCAACTTCTGTGTTTAATTTCATTTGCAGAAACTCTGTGTGCAGAGCTGTGCATAGCCACTTTAATAGTGCTGGATCCACTGTCAGCTGAAAGATACTTGGATGAAGTACTGGAAATTATTTTAGTATTTTCAGCAAGAATCACTAACAGTGATGAGTAACTTCCTGGCTATTAAGTGCATCAGGCAATACACATTGTTCCTCAACCTGATAAACTCTTAGCTGGGAACTTCCCTGTGGTTGCTGATCTGCCCTGGGTTCTTGCCTCTTCAGACCAGGCTGCTCTGTATGATCTAGGCAAACGTTGAGCAATCAGTACCACCAGGGTTGTGTTTTTAATGAGAAAAGCAGTTAAGTAAATGGAATGTCATTAAGACATACAACTGTTTTGGAGATGATGCCAGCAGTATAACAGAAAATTACTTTAAAATATTACTTGCTATACATTTATTTTTAATGCATATGAAACTGTAGAAACAACCCACTTGAACTAGCTGAAGAAACTGAGACTTTGCATGCGCTATTTCAAATCCCAGTAGTATTTCAGCCTCTTGGAGTTGTCTGTCAAAGAGGGATCTGGACAGTTTCTCAGTGTCTCTGACTATTAAATCCTTAAGCGATGTGTCTATATGCTTAAGGAATGGGTCAGCGTGGAGACAGAAATGTACCAATGTTTAAAAAAAGGAACAGATCAGTTACCAGCGTATTGCCATGAAAACCTTTGCCCTCAGCTGACTGGGTTTGTTCCAAGATTCAGTGTTCACTTTAACATTATATGAGACAACGTGATGTGGCCAAACATTCATATCATGTGCTTTAGCAATGGTGTTTGGTTTTTTTTTTTTTTTTGGTGATGCCTTGCTCTGGAACTGTTTAACTCAGTGCATTCAGAGTTCTTTGCTGTACCATTTCTGCTGCAGCAGTCAGGATCTAAACATACCTGAGTCCAACAAGAGGCAAGGGGGGAGTTGTTACAGCCTTACTAACAAAGGCGATACTTCTTTTGGTATATTTTTCTTGTTTTGAGTCTATAGTGATATTTTCCTATTTAGAAAGAACAAATATCCTTTTGTTGTGAATCCTTCACAGCGTTTGTGGCTCATATCAGTCACACTGTAATAAATAAACTAGACAAGGTTTTGAAATGATAGCTTTACTCCAGCTAAGAGTTGTTGCCTACACTTGCCCAGGTAAAATGAAGATAATCCCCTTCTCTAGCAATGAGCCTTTAGCTGCTGGCAATTTGCAGGACCTCATTTCTGTAAAGCACTGATTACCCACTACTAGACAGTCGGAGCTGGGAGAATCACTGAAGAAGTCATAAAGAAGAAAATGAAGGATTTGGCTATGAATAGAGGCCTCAGACCTGCTTTTTTGGAACTTTGTCTCTCTATTTTGAAGATACATAAAGAAGTAATTGGGCTTCTTGTTTTTCACAGTATGAGCACCAATTAAAGATTATTTATTTTGCTTTCTTAGCAAATTTAAATGTGTTTAAAAAAAAAACACAGAGTAATGCAGACAATGAGGCAAGAGTGTGTTGTGAGTCGTCACTTTCATTCTCAGTCAAAGTTCTCTATTTCTCAGCTTTATGGCATCGTAGATGTAATTCAATCTCATATCCTCTCTATTTTTCCAGGAAGTTCAAAACAGCTCTGCAGGGACATTTTAGGATCAGGCAGGCAAAACTTTTAACAGTTTGCAAACACATAGGTCCCTTTGCTTTATCTATAATGACAATTTATAAAGGAAGAGAGTTGTTCAGATTTCTGGAAGCCAACATACCTTTTAGAATACAGCTAGAAAATGTAACATTGGATGATTTTGTATATTATAACATCTACCACTAAAAAAACCTGTTAATATTAGCAATGGTAGCCACTGCAACTTAATAACATACTAAAAAATAAGGATGAAGGATGGATCCACCATCTTAAAACCTGCAGACCTGTAGGAATAAAAAAGTCTGAAAATAATCTTTAATTGCTTTTTATTGTTCTCCTATTAAAGGAACAGTTTGCTCCCTGAGTTTGTGAAAGAAGAAAATAAAAAAGGGCGAAGCCTATTTGTAGTATTGCTAGAAAAAAATCCATCAGAATTCTTTGCCTTTCGAAAAAATCTTTCAGAAGATGGTAGCTTTGACACTTCTTCAGTAATTGGGAAACTTCAGGAAAGAATGTACAAAGAATGTTAATGAATTTTCTACATACTGAGTCTGAATTGCCTCAAACAATGTGACTGACATGCCTTGAACGGAGGAAAAGAACTTCAACTTCTGTGCCTTAGATAAGAGGAGGTCCTGCAGAAATTATCTCACAGCCTCCAACCCGTATGCATATATTGCTAGCAGGAAAGTGCTTGCCATAGCCTGTTGAAATTGGCAGAGAGATTTCTCATGTTTACCTGAATAGAAATTTGGTAAAGAATAAGAAAATTAATCAGTTAGAAGTGATATCCATAGAAAAGACTTATGTATAGATACTCTGATTCACCGGACTTGTTATGTAGGGCATATTAGAATATACTTTGCAAAGGCTGACAGTGCCTGGAGAGCCACCAAAGCCAGGCAACAGAAAATGTTGACCATGAAATCCCAGCTTTCCCTAGAATTGTCTTTATAACTCTCGCCTAGCTAGGAGTGGCATGTAAAGAAGGAAGACCTAGCAAAGCAGTGTGTGAATGAAACTTTAAAGTAAGCTTTACTTGGAAGGAGAATGCTAGAGATTTATTCCCTACTTGGCTTGGCTTAAAATAGCGAACTCTTAATCAGAGCAGTCTGAAATACTCATCTCTCCCCTTCCAGGCAAGTTCCCTAACCTCAAGGCCAATGGTTTAACAAGTATTTAATTACTCCACTCAAAATGAAACAGTTTCCACAGAAGTATTTGGAGGCCCCTATAATCCCAAGATTTCCCAAGACACCCTCCAGAAATTTTTGGAGAGAGATTTTTAAGCCAGAATTCTGTTGGACAAAGGGAGGGGAAAAAAAACCAACAGGTTTTCCAGGTCCTAAGGGAATGATCATAGTGCTGAGGTGTTGGGTAAAGCATGAAAGCAAGAACAAAAGCCAGTGTGCAAAGAACAGTCAAGAACTCCATGAGTCTTCAGATCTAAATTTTGCGTGGAACACGTGGCAGACTGAAATATGGGGACCACAGTCCCAAAGGCTCCTTTGAGACTTGTTATGGAATAAAATTTTGAATGGAGATTGTTTTAGTTCTACTTCCCCCCCCTTTTTTTTTCCTTTTTATTTTTGCTTCTTGGTTTTTACTGTTTTCAAACTAATTAGTTTGTTGCTCTTTGTTGTTAAACATTCAGCCAACACTTGGTTTTCTTCTCAAAACTTTGTGTGTTATTGCAGATGATCAGTATCAGATTTGTGAATAGGATCATTTCCAGAATTTCTTTTCATCTTTTGTGATTATGTAACGTACTCTTTGACTTGTTCGCCTCAAGACTCCCCTGTTTTGCAGAGATTCTGCAGTATTTGAAAAAAAATTGTAAAGAAATTGAGGATAAGATTTCTGAGTGAGTTCTCGCGATGGTCTTACAGAAAAAGACAGAGGCCTTGCTTTGGAAACTGCTAATGGGATTGTTTATATCTAGGAGAATCCCGGAAGTTATTTGTCCTAATTGCATTTTAAAAGCTTCTCCACAACCTGCCCAGGAGCTTGCCAGAGTGACAGAGGGTCTGGAAAACATGGATTCTTAGAGGAGTCTGATTTCCAGAAGATATATGACCAGGCCTCCGTAAAAAAACAGAGACTTCTTTATAGGTCCCTCTCAGCTGGCCAGTGTCTTTACAGAATCATACAAAATCACATCTGTACATGAGGCCCCCACACCAAATAACTTGCATTAGGCTGGATATACTACAGATGAAAAAAGTACTCATGCAACAAGGCCCAAGCAGGTGGACTGAGGGTTAGGAGATAACAATATGTTCATTCATCACCCTGATTCCTCTGGCTTTTGCTGGGGCTTGATTGCAGACTTGCAATTGCAAGTTCCTTCTCTCTGGCCCTTCTTGACTGCTTTCTGTGGTTTGAAGGGAGTGTCACAAAAGCGTATTTTGAGGAAGAAACAGAAGAAAATATCACAGAAGAATGAGAATGGATTAAAATATTGAGACCTGAGTAGAAGTAGGACACAGGGCACTTTTTTTTCACTGAATGCTGAAGAAACAAGATGAAAACAATGGATCAGTAATTTTCAAATGGCTTCTGACGTCACGGTAATTGTGTCACCATTGCTAACCATTGTTCAAACTTACCACCAGCTGTTCTCTAACACACCAGGGCAAGGGAGGAAGGAGATGTACATAGAGTTCTTTCCAGTATAGTTGAGGGATGCCCTGGCTGCAAAGGATAAAGATTGCAGTAAGAATTGATGCCCTGCTGTTTTTTTGGTGAAAAGAAGAATTTCTGGGATTTAGATGCCCTCTTGGAGCTCGAAAGCAGCAGCAGCTCCAGGATTATAGAAAATAGAGAGAGAGGGCTGAGAAATGACTGCTTTGCAAATGTAAAAAACATAAAATCAGTAACTTATTTATACAGAGTAAGTAACTTGGCACAAAGGAAGCCTGTGACAAAACTGGAAAATGACCAAGACGTGTCACAAATCATAGGACAGTAGAAAGAGAATAAGCAGTACTGCAGGCTACAGTGAGTTGTATCGAGGCTTACATCAAGTAAAAGATCTGCATCTAGTGCCAAAGTTGAAAATATGTCTGCAAAGGGGTTTCTAAAGAGGCTGGACAGCATTTGAATAATTAACATGGTGAAGATTGCTGGGTATCTGTTTAGGAGGCCAGGTGGTGCCTCTGCTATTAAACACAGGGTGATCAGCAAACACACTGCTGTGTGAGAAGGCAAGGATGTAATACCTTTGTGTTAGCCATTTCCACCCTGCGTAGTTTCCTACTCAGAGCTCAGAAATATGAGGCAAGTTACCTCATGTGTTCTTGTTCTTCCACAGCGTTATGTCAAATGAAGCAAGCTACTGTATGTTGTGGGTACTGAGCCAAAGTTTCAGTGGCTTCTTCTTCTTTTAACATTGTTATGTGGCATATTCCTGTAAATGTGAAGTGCTACAGATTGTTGTCCAGCTGGAAAGTCACTCTTCTCAGCCAAAATACACCATTCAGTTTACTCGGTGGTTGCAGGAATGAGTGTCTGTGAATTTCATGGGCTGGTAAGTGGGGCATCTTGCCAGGTGCAAACAGCTTGTGAAATAAAAATGTTATCTGTAGGAAGTATAATGTAAATTCTTTACTGTTGCTTATGGCCTTATTTTTCAAAAGGAAAAAGTTGTTAGCACTGAACTTGGTTGTTACTCTGCTGTTCAGAGCCATACCTACTGCTGCTTTCATGGTATTAGAAGATAGGGTAAATAAAATGTAATGTCTTTGTGTAATGTTTGTTTCAATGCAGATTCTGAAGTTGGAGGAGGTGAGTCAACTGCAGTTTATTTCTAAGAAATAGCATAAATGTTTTCCAAAAGTCTGAAGTAGCTTAAAGAGATCCAAGAAGTTTAAATTATTAACACTATTAAATATTATCAAGTTCCTGATATTCAAATACAGACTTTCCAGATAAAAAGGAATATTGGAAAAAGGAAAACAAATTTACTGACAATAAAAAATTGAAGCAGAAAAGCTATTTTGGGTTTCCTTAACAATTGCAGGAACTAAATAGTCTGGAAAATTTCATTTCATGTCTAACAAAGTTAGATAAAAAGTTCCTGTAATCCAAAAAGGTTAAATCTCCAAGCACTGCTTTTTTAACTGACAGAATTAAAAGTGAAGAAGATTTTCAAATGAAAAATTGTTTCCAAAAAAAAAAAAAAAAAAAAAAAACCCCAAAAAACATGAGAGAGAAGAACAAAAAAAGAAAAAGGANTCCAAGCACTGCTTTTTTAACTGACAGAATTAAATGAATTTGAGATTTTCAAAAGAAAAATTGTTTTCAAAAAAAAAAAAAAAAAAAAAACAACCCAAAAAACATGAGAGAGAAGAACAAAAAAAGAAAAAGGACATGACAATGATGCTATTAGATTGATAGAGCAAATTCTCAGCTACAAAACACTATTCTTCATCACACTCACCACCATTAACTGTGCATTTTTGCCAGCAATGAACAAGAGCCTGCATGCCAAGCTCATAAATATCTGCACTAGCAGAGGTTTCATAGGGCTTACAACTGATTATCAGGAATAATTCTTAAAGCTACCACTTTTTAAAGCTATGACTTTGTGAAAAAATAATCTTACCTACTGAATATGAGTTTTAAATTCATTAATTCCGTTTTCCTACATAAATGAATGTAATTTCTTTGCTACTCTTGTAAGAAATTCTTAAATTTAGAAAATAAATCTGTAATTTAATTGGAACATTTTTCAAAAAAAAAAAAAGGCAGAGGAAGAGGAAAAAGAAAAGAGATTTTTCGCTAAAGAGGTATCTCTAACTAGCAGTCCAAGAATCTGGCTTTTTAAATAACTTGAAAGTAACTTTTCTTGGGTGAGCTCAAAGAAGCAATTCCCAGTGGCATCTCAGAGATGATTTGTTTTATTTGAAACCTTATTTAATTTGAGATTTTTTTTTCCCTTGGTAAACTATGTGAATGACTCCTTGTTGAAATGTGTTTTTCAAAACAGTATGGTTAAATACAGATCAGTGAGTTCCCTTCTCTGAGCTTCACATCTTTTCCTGCTAGTAACAAGCAGTACTTCCTTGGGTGTACAAAACACAAATAAAGTCTGTTGCAATCTTTCTTGAGCAACAGGAGCCAAACTTAAAAAGGCACTGAGTATACTGACAGCACTAAAAATAGAAAAAAAACATAGTAATAGAAAGAAACCAGTAATGCAATAGAACCCTAATCCTTCGTCCATCTGCCCAGAGACTGGAAACGTAATTGCTTTTGCAGTAAAAGTAGTAACTTCAGATTTTTGATAGATAAGAATGGAATAAGAAAAAATGTATGCATAAAGGCACTCTCTTTTATCACTGTTTAGCTTCATTTGCTTCTAACCCCCATAGCATAAAACTTTATTCCAAGAAAACCACTGTTTTCACTCTTTCCACTTGTTCCAGTACTCCCATACTTCTGATACTTTGTTTCCACTGATGCAAGAAAGAAAGACAGAAAAGAAAGTAGGAAAAAAGAAGAATTACTCATATCATCTAAAATTACACTGGCAAGGAGCTAACAGTTAAACAAGAAATGCACATCGTGTATTGTCCAGCATCCAACTGTTACCTTCAGACTGCAGGGCTTATAAGAGAGAATATAAAGCTTCTTGCACACCTCTCGAAATACTTAGAGGAAAACAGTTGATGTGACATATGCTCTGCAAATTCCTCAAATCCACCAAACACTGTCCAGACTATCAGGCAGGATGTGCCTCCTCTAAGGGACTCACCCTAGCTTTTCCTTAGCACTGTCCTGAGCATGATGAGAAAGAAGTCACCTTCCCGTTGTCTTGTGTTCAGAAACATCATAGCACACTGATCTGGCTTTCTCTGGGGAAGGAGCTGGTAGCTGCTGCCATTTTGAGACTAGTTGTTCTTTATTTCACTTCTAATGAAATCAGCATTACCCTCATTTTAGTTACAGTCAAAAGGCTGGCAAATGCCCATTGTCAGCATCAAAGAAATAAAGTTAAGTAAAAAAGTGTGAGTTAATTCCCTTTCCTCCATCTTTTCGAGAAAAAAAAATAAAACCACACACACACACAAAAACTAAGTTTTTTTTTTTAGAACTACTAAAGAAGAAGGAGAGTTTTTATATAAACTATAAGGACCTTAAAAATAAGGTGGTGGAACATATTTTATCTGACTCCTGTATCCTGCAGTTTGGAGGACCTCCACTTTTTCAATTTTTTCCTGCAATCACAGAAGATAGAAATTTTCTTTAGTATTTTAAGTAAAATTGAGATCCTGACCATTAAAAACACTCTCATGAGACTCAGGTGAAGTAGAACCAGTCACATGCATGACAAGGAACTCTTCTTCAGATCAATGGAAACTCCCAAGAGCCCCGTTAGAGGAGAGGAGAGGAGTCCGCATGAGCTGTGGTCTGGCTGGGGAACTGGGACACAACTGTTGTGTCCTGTACTTAGTGGTTATTCAGAAGCCTGCTTGGGAGTTTCTAGCTTAAAGAACTGCTTAATATAACATGCAACCTAACAAAAAGGGAATTAATTTATGGGAGAGGGATTCAAAGAGAGCTATACATCTGCTTTCAGGAAGCATCCACTTCCCAGGCAGATTTCTAAAACTTGTTAAACGAAGATGTAGTTCGGCTTAGTGGTGGAGCTGAGGAGAAGAATGGTCTCAAAAGTAGCCTCTCTGAAGATGTTTGGCCTTCTCCAGCCTCTTCTGACATGTGGCACACTTGTTCATTCTCAGGTAGTCTCCTTGGATGGAGACATATTTCAGTACAGGAGTTTTCCTGCTTGGACAAGGGATGAGGGTGTATGTTCTTGTGCATCCACAAGTTGAAGGCAAACATACATCCTTCCCAAGGGGGATTGGGTATTCTGAAATAATACAGCATCACAATGTGAGTGGAATTATTTTAGCTGAAAAAGAAAATTAAATCTAGCCCCTAAGTTAAAGCTACACAGACAAAGCCGTTTTTAGTAGAGCAGTCTTACTCAAAGGAAGCAGGACTGACAACATTTTACAAACCAGAAATCTTTTACTTGGAATTTTTTCTTGGATTGATTTTTGTTTTGGAACTTCTCTAAACGCTATTTAACTTCAAAAATATTCTGACCAAGCTCTACCATATGACATGCTATAAACACAGACTCTAAAATTAGAGTTGCTTTCATTCTTTTCTAAAAGTCAGGCACTTTTATTTAGCGGGGCAGGCTCACAGATGTTTTGGTGGATCTAATGCTACGAAGGAAAGGATCTGATAATGTGAGCCATGGTAAGTTCTCAATAGGCTTTCTGTAGGCACCATTAGTACATAAAGCTCTGTGTTGTCACATGGCATTGAGGCATTACTGTGGTAACAGAAAGTAAACTGGTGTATAAACTGCACATAACAGTGAGATAAATCAGTGGGTGTAATAAATAAATAAATAAATAACAGTAACTAATCACAGAGCAGAACTAAAACAGAGATCTATTTTCCATAAAGCACCCAAGGAATTTTTACAGCCTCTTCAGTATGTGTGGTGTCAAACAGGGCAGCTCTATTGTGGTTAGCAAACATTAGTGTGTGTCCTCATCATAATCCCATCCATGCCTGAAGTAAAAGGGGCCCCGTGCCAAAAATCTTCCATATAAGGCCACTGTCAACCCTGCAGATGTGGATTTCTTCCCTCTTGAGCTGCTCACACCGTCTTAAGTTGTTCATCACACAGGAACAGAAATTCAACTGTCTTTACTGTCTCAAGGTGCAGTCTCACCTCCAGAAGCTGAAGAGTGAATGGGAAAGCTCAGTGAGCCCCCTTTTCCCTTGGAAGGCTTTTCTCATGTCAGGATTCCTGCTGGCTGCCTGGCCTTTTTTTTCCTACATGGCATACCTGGGAGTGCTGTCACTCCCCCAGCCACAGAGCAGGGATAAATAGGTGCAGAGCATCTTCTGCCTTCGCTTGAACCACAGCTTTTTTATAGAAGCAAGTTTCTGAAAATGATAGGCCCCATGGAAAACCTTACGTTTGTTCTCCCTATAAAATATTTCTACAGAGAATGCCTATCAATACATTTGCTCTATCCATAGGTTAAAGGTAGGCGGTCTTACATGGTTTGGTTTTATGGTATTACAAAGTATTTATCACGAATCCACTGTGACTATGCTTATATTTTTACTAAGGGGCAAAAATTGTGACTGAGTACTGTTTTCTGCAGTCTTTATTCTCATCACCTAGGAAGCTTCTAAGCTAAAGCTATTTTGATTCTCATCTTCCTCTCAGACCATTTGGGCTACCTTCATCATACCTCTTTCCACACCACTCCTTTTTCTGGTGAATGTTCGGTGATCACACAGAAGATGTTCCAGTGGTGAGTTCCTCAGTGCGGCAGAAATGCAAGTCATGGTCTGAACCAGTGGTTGAGCACCTGGTAGGAAATCAGGGCCAACCCAGGGGAGCTCAGGTGCAAGCAATGCCCCCTGAGTGACCGGAAGGGGTGGAGCCAGGAAATTGATTACACATTAGGACGCCATTGGATACAAAGCTCCTTCTGAATTTTAAACAACCAGCTGTGTTCTGAAAGAAACAACTCCTGCCAACTTTGCTACACCATATGAATAACAATATTAGTTTCTGTATTTTTGAAGTTCTGAAATACTACTGTGGAAATAAAGTTCTGGGATACTTCAAGTAGAAGTTGGGCCATCATTTCTACTGCAGCTAATACAGCACCAAATTTAACACTGAAAGATATAGCTTTTTAAGGAGTTATTTTGTCATAGCAGTTACATAAAAAAGACGTGACAAATTTTCACCAGTTCTGGTTCCATTCTCCCATGTGGATTAATGCACTTCCCACTCTTTGACATTGTCTATGCGGTCATCAAGGCTTTAAGCATAAACCAAAACTTTCTGACACTGGCACATCTCAAGACTGAACCAATTGCACTTAACCAACAGGTAATGAACTCTTCTTTTTAATATACTGATATGCGATTTGTTAAAGAAAAACCATCATTTGCTAGTGCTTGTATTTAAAAAATGAAAAAAAATGTTTTCTTATCCACAGCTCGTTAGATAAACACAACAAAAGATAAATTGCATAATTTCATGATGTCCAGATTGTGTGGAGTGTGTTCTCTAAACAGACCTATTAAAAAAATAGAAGTGAGAAGAGGACTTGGTCTGGAATAACTGATATCACTGATTCCTCTTTAAAAGCAGTGGTTGTTTCCAGGAAAGTTTTGAAGTTTTTTATGTTTGCTTTAGTGGAAAGTTCATGAAGAAAATTTGGTCTTCCTAAATAGTGTGTCCCGGGGGTTGAAAAAAACCTGATAGAACATAGAATTAATGAAACCATCATATTTATACCACCACTTAATAAGGCCTCATACCAATTAGTATAAACATTTGGTGACTTGAAATGCAGTATATGTTTTGCATAGTTGATTTCTAAAGTTCCTGCATCTT